>NC_058410.1:69270044-69440188 GCF_002201575.2 Neomonachus schauinslandi
AGAGAGAGAGAGAGAGAGAGAGAGAGAGAGAGAGAGAGAGAGAGAGAAGAAATTCCCTGGAGAATACTGCCCCAACCAAAATTTTAAAGAAAGAGAGAACTTTACTAAAATGCACCATTTTCCTATCTTTCCACTCAAAAGTTTAACATATTCCACATATCAACACCCATGTGATTGATAAACAGATCCACACCCTTCAATTGTACCTTTGGTGAAGATTATTTATTTCTTCATCTTTGCGATTTATTTCCACTCTAGCGGTTTTGATAAGTGCTGAAATATTCTTCTTAAGAGATTGGTTTTCATTTTTTAAGCTGAAATTCTAAACACCATAAAATATATTTAAAGTACATACAGAAATAAAGTATATGTCTATAGGATTATTAAACTTACATAATACAGCTAATGATTACTGAATGCTCTAACTACATGCCAGGCATCACACTTTTTATCTTGTGTAATTCTCAAAAAAGTCCTATGAGAAGAACTATTATGCTCATTTACAGCAGAGATTCAAAGATGATTGGCACCAGAGCAAGGCCAGTTCAAGTGAAACTACTTAAAACAGGAATCAAAATGAAAAGGCAATAAAAAGTTCAACAAAGGGACGCCTGGGTGGCTCAGTCGGTTGGGTGTCTGCTTTCGGCTCAGGTCATGATCCCACGGTCCTGGGATCGAGTCCCACATCGGGCTCCCTGCTCAGTAGGGATCCTGCTTCTCCCTCTGCCTGGCCCTCCCCCTGGTTGTGCTCTCTCTCTCTCTGGCAAATAAATAAATAAAATCTTTAAAAAAACAAACAAAAAACTTCAATAAAAAGACAAGAAGAAAGTTCTGCCTGGGTCATTGTCTTGAAAATTGAAAATAAAAATAAAACTTTATATTTAACAACTTAGGTTTAACTTGCAACAATGTACTAATTCTCAGATGAACAAAGAATGAATTTATTAGTATTAACTGGTTCTTTGGGGGAAAGGGAAACAAAGAGAAACAACTTTACAAAAAAAATAAAATAAAAATCAGAACAAGACATGACATTCCTGTATTCTGTAGCATGCTCACAAAAAAAGTCACTCTTGCAAAAATTGTGAAGGCATCATTTTCCCCCAACAGCCATTCTAAATCTTTGCTCCTCAAACCATTCTCTTTTAAACCAACTTATATCATCTCCACTAATTTTCTATTATTTAACTGTTAATTAGTCTAACAGATCTTTATGTCAATGTCATTTAACAAATCAATCCATTTTCTTATATCAATTTCCTTGACACAGGAAATAATGCATGTTTTGCCAGATTTGCTATTTCATTTAACACTAAAAAAAGAGTTTCCTCATAAACTGCCAACACTTTAGCATCTTAATTTCTAACAAAAACAATTTATTACATTTTGACTTACAAATAAGGCAAAAGGCCCTAGGGCCTCAGTAAAGTTTCTCTTTCATTGACTGGCAGTAAAAACAAAAAGGCAAAACCATTCACTGTAATCCTACCTGTGTCTGTATTTCCTTAAACTTTTTCATCAGCTCTTTCATTTGCAGCTGACATTTACCATATTCTACTTGCAACTGTAAGATATAAAAAGATTAACTTAAGCATCGTTCTAAATTATTTTCTTAGCTTAAGTGACACTTCAGAATATTTTAAAATTTAGAAAATCAATCCACTATGAAGGAGAGACAAGGTCTATCTACCAACAGATATTTAGTAAAATTACTAGTTCTAAATATTGTCCCAACCAAAACTTACTCTGTTTAGTTTCACATTCAATCCAGACCTTAAAATTCAAGGTAGAAAGAAATTTGTCTGAATTAAGTCTTGGGACATTTTAAAACTTAGTACAAATCATGAAAAGATAAAATGTTTTATCATACTGATTGCCTATTGAGGTTTTATATATTCAGACACTTAAATTTAATCAAGCAAAATTATAACTAAATTTAGACAAGCATTCAGAAAAAACTGTTTTAAAAAGCAGATCTGAAGGCAGAGACTAACTTAAATATTCTTTTAGACTAAGAGCTACATCTTAAACACAGAATGTCTAATAGTAAGCTGATGTCTGAACTTCAGAAGCTACAAAAGGTAAAATAACTCCTTAATTCTGGCAAACCATACATCATTATATGTTGCCTCCTTTGCAGTTCCTTCTTCAGTCAGGATTTCTTCATATAAATCCAAACAATTTCGGGATGGCACACACAATTTGGAAGCATTGTCTAAAACAAACAAACAAAAAGCTCTTAAATTAAAACATGTACTTTCTGATTAAATCCTATCGAAATTCCAATGTCATTTTTCACAGAAATAGAAACAACAATGCTACAATTCATATGAAACCACAAAAAACAGCAAATAGACAAAGCTATCTTGAAAAAGAGACCAAAGCTGGAGGCACCACATCTCCTGATTTCAAACTAAAATACAAAGCTATAGTAATCAAAACTGTATGCTACTGGCATAAAAACAGACACACAGATCAGTGTAACACAATAGAGAGCCCAGAAACATATATGGTCAATTAATTTACGACAGAGGAGCCAATAATATACAATGTGGAATGGATAAGCTCTTTCAATAAATGGTGTTAGGAAAACTGAACCCCAACTTACTCCATATACAAAATCAACTCAAAATGGATTAAAGACTTAAATGTGAGACCCAAAACTATAAACTCTCAGGAGAAAAAAAAAACAAGGGTAAGCTTCTAGATATTAGTCTTGGCAAAGATTTTCTGAATCTGACACCAAAAGCAAGGGAAACAAAAGCAAAAATACACAAGTAGGACATCAAATTAAAAATCTTTAGCACAGGGGTGCCTGGGTGGCTCAGTCGACTAAGTGTCCAACTCTTGATTTTGGGTCAGGTCATAATCTCAGGGTTGTGTGATCAAGCCCTCTCCCTATGCTGCTCAGGTTCTCTCTCTCTCTCTCCCCCCAAAATTAATTAATTAATTAATAAAAATAAGCTTCGGCACAGCAAAGGAAACCATCAACAAAATGAAAACGCAACTCACAGAATAGGAGACAATATTTACAAAGTATGTATCTGAAAGGAGGTTAATATCCAAAACATATAAAGAACTCATACCACTCAATAGCCAAAAAAAAAACCTGATGGAAAAATGGGCAGAGAAACTGAACAGACATTTTTCCAAAGACAGACAAATGGCCAACAGGAACACGAAAATGTGCTCCACATGACTAATTACCAGGGAAATGCAAATCAAAACCACAATGAGATATTGCTTTACACCTGTTAGAATGGCTATCGTCAAAAAGACAAGAGATAAAAAGGTTAAAAGAGATAAAAATAGTATTTTAATAACTTTGTATAGTGACAAATGGTAACTACACTTACCATGACCACTGCCTCTAAGGTATAGAACTGTCAAATCACTATGTTGTATACTTGAAACTAATATAAGTCTATATGTCAAGTATACTTCAATAAAATAAATGAATAAATAAAAAATAAAAAGCACTTGCCCCACTTAGCACGTAAACGTCCAGTAAAGGTTGCTGTTTGTATCAGAGACCTCCCCTTAAAAAAACCACCACCACCACAAGACAAGTGTTGGCAAAGCCATGGAGAAAATAGAACCCTTGTGCACAGGTGGCAGGAACATAAACTGGTGCAGTACTATGGAAAACACTGTGGAGGTTCCTCAAAAACTTAAAAATAGAACCATGATATGATTCAGCAATCCCACCTCTGGATATTTATCCAAAGGATATAAAAACAGGATCTCAAAGAGATTGCACACCCATGTTCACTGGAGCATTAATCACAATAGCCAAGGTATGGAAAGAACCTAAGTGTTCATTAACGGAAGGTTAAAGGTGATGTGGTGTATATATACGTGTGTGTGTGTGTGTGTGTGTGTGTCTACATATACACACACTCAATGGAATATTATTCAGCCGTGAGAAAGAAGGACATCCTGCCATTTGCAACAACATGGATGGACCTTGAGGACATTTATGCTAAATGAAATAAATCAGAGAAAGACAAATATGGTACGATATCAACTTCCATGTGAAATCTAAAAATGCCAAATACATAGAAAGAGACTAGAATGGTGGTTACCAGGGGCTGGGGTGGGGGGTTGGGGAAGAGATGTTGATCAAAGAGTATAAACTTCCAGCTATAAGATGAGTAAGTTCTGGGGATCTAAAATACAGCATAGTGGGCGCCTGGGTGGCTCAGTCGTTAAGCGTCTGCCTTCGGCTCAGGTCATGGTCCCAGGGTCCTGGGATCGAGTCCCACATCGGGCTCCCTGCTTGGAGGGAAGCCTGCTTCTCCCTCTCCCACTCCCCCTGCTTGTGTTCCTGCTCTCGCTGTCTCTCTGTCAAATAAATAAATAAAATCTTTGAAAAAAAATAAAAAAATAAAATAAAATAAAATAAAATACAGCATAGTGATTATAGTTAATCATACTGTATTACATACTTAAAAGTTGCTAAGAGAATAGATCTTAAATGTTCTCACCACAAAAAAGAGATGATAATTATGTGATAGGATTGATGCAGGTGTTAGCTTAGGCTAAAGTGGTAATCATTTTGCAACATATATGTGTATCAAATCAATACTTACATACCTTAAACTTATACAATGTTAAGTGTCAACTATATCTCAATAAAGCTGGGAAAAAAAGAAAACGTATGTGCTAAATTTTTTGATGTTGTGTCTACTTCAACTCAAAGGGCAATACATTTCTCCATCTGCATTTCATCCAAATCTATACTGACTGGTTGCAAAACCAATTTACCTAAAATGCTTATGTCAACAAATCAGATGTGAGAATCATATCTGCTCAAAGCTTTGAGATATTTGATTATGGAAAAGGTTTCTAATTTGGTTAGGTCATTCATCTCTCTGCATATCACACTCTTACTGATACATCTGAAAACATTTATAGCAACTACCCTTTTCAAAAGTTCTAATATCATGTAAGCTGTGACACTGTGAGTAGTAATATATGTATAGATACCAACAGCTGCATTTTAATGGTACAAAATAGATCTGCTCAAGGTCCAGTTAAATCTGAGACGTAGATGATAGAAAACCTGAGTGTTAGTTTTACTGATCAAACTTTAGTCAAGAAAATAAAATCAGGGCGCCTGGGTGGCTCAGTTGGTTAAGCGACTGCCTTCGGCTCAGGTCATGATCCTGGAGTCCCTGGATCGAGTCCCGCATCAGGCTCCCTGCTCGGTTGGGAGCCTGCTTCTGCCTCTGACCCTCCCCCCTCTCATGTGCTCTCTCTCTCTCATTCTCTCTGTCTCAAATAAATAAATAAAATCTTTAAAAAAAAAAATTAAAAAACTTAAAAAAATAAAAAATAAAATAAAATAAAATAAAATCATTTCAAGAATGGTCAAATTGTTCAGGAACTATGCATTACTCTGAGAACTGGTAACAACAAAATACTTCCACTGGATTGACCAAATAAAATAAAACTCTTTTATTTTAGAATTTACATACCAGAAACAGCACTGTCCAACCCAGCATATATGTCCAAAGAACCTTCATCATTATTTTTAAGAGGAGAAGCTGCAAGAAAATGAAAGACTCTTTAAAACTGATTTTATGCACTTAGTGAAGTTCTTCTATTCCTACTCTGAAGAACCAGGAAAAGGAGACTTTATTAGCCGTATACCAAAAAAGACAATTGTTTATAAGTTTTTATACATCCTTATAAACAGAAAGATCTCAGTACACAGATTTATGACTCAGTATCTAAGATTTAAGCTTAAAAACTCACTTTCAAAAAGAAACTTTTGAGAAGGTTCCAAGTCCAATAATAGCAGAGTAGTTCTATGAGACCAATCCTCCTGCTGTTAACAACTATAAACTCCAAGCAAACTATTAAAAGCTATCTACAGTCAAATGCTCTACCACTAGACTATTATTGCAGTGATCATTTCCCATTATATACAAATACCGAATCATTATGTCATACACCTAAACTAATAGAAAGTTGTATGTATAATTATACCTCAATTTGAAGAAAAAAAAAAGGGTGATCTAAAAAACTAAAAAGCAACCCAAAGCAGGCAAAAACTGAAGGGGAGACAATACCTGAAAAAGAAAACAGTCTTATATGCGTTCCCTATCCTCCTTTTATTACAAATTTTTTGTAGAAGGTTAGGCCCTACTTGCAGCCAACAATGGGCAGTAAAAACTCAGATGGAAACCTCTAGTCCTAATAGCTTGAAGCACAAGACAAAGAATTTGGGAGTGGTAATAGCAACTAGAAACTAAGAAAGAAAATCAGAAAGCCACAGAGAGTATTCCCCAAATTGTGCCCAAATCTCCAAGTGACCCCCAAAGTACATAAGTAAGGTTAGAACTCCAAAATGTCCACCTAAAGTTAAAATATCTGAAGAGTTTTCAGCTGCTATCCACCACAAGTAAGACAGAAGTTTAAGTTCAGCCAAGTTAAATACTTGCTAAGAGTAAAAACAACATTCTTCAGAGCAATATAGCATAATCCAATGTTTCTAGAACATAACAGAATTCACAGTGTCCAGAATGCAATCCAAAATTACTACATAGCAAATCTTGTCAGAGAAATATAAATCATTAAAACAAAGAATGTGGGGCACCTGGCTGGCTCAGTCGGAGGAGCGTGCAACTCTTGATCTCAGGGTCATAAGTTCGAGCCCCACACTGGGTATAGAGATTACTAAAAAAAAAAATAATAAGCTAAAAAAAAACAACAAAGAATGAAAATCCTAAAACTGAAAACTACAATTTCTAATTTTAAAAAATTCACTGAATGTGCTTGACAGTAGAGCCAGTGAACTTGGAAGACAGATCAATAAAAATTACCCAATCTGAAGAACAGAGAGAAAAAGATTTAAAACAAAATCAAACAAATGAACAAACAACAATAAAAGTCTTAGTAACCTATAGGATAATGTCAAAAGTTCTCACATACTATATATCTGGAGTCCCAGAAAAAAAGACAGAATGGGGAGGAAAAATTATTCTAGAAGAATACTAAAGGATACTAGAAGGACTAGAAATGATAAATAATTGAGTAAATACAAAAGACTAATTTTTCTTAATTATTTTAATTCTTCTTAATTTTTTTGAAGATACATAGAATGGTTTAAAGTAAAAATTACAGGGGTGCCTGGGTGGCTCAGTCATTAAGCGTCTGCCTTTGGCTCAGGTCATGATCCCGGGGTCCTGGGATTGAGCCCCACATCGGGCTCCCTGCTCTGTGGGAAGCCTGCTTCTCCCCCTCCCACTCCCTTTGCTTGTGTTCCTGCTCTCGGTCTCTCTCTCTCTCTGTCAAGTAGATAAATAAAATCTTTAAAAAAAAAAATAAAGTAAAAATTACAGCTTTGTTTCATGAGGTTTATGACATCTTTAACATAAAAGGATGAATGGAGGTTAAAGACAACGATATATACAAGATTCTACATCTTAGGTGAAAAGGTACAATACTAGGAAACAGACTACAACATGTTAAAGAAGTATACTGCAATCTCTTGAGCAACCACTAAAAAATAATGCAAAGAGGTGTAGTCCATAAAGCTAATATATAAATTAGAATGAAATTCCAAGGGGCACCTGGGTGGCTCATTTGGTTAAGTAACTACCTTCGGCTCAGGTCATGATCCCGGAGTCCTGGGATCAAGTCCCACAACAGGCTCCTAGCTCGGCGGGGAGCCTGCTTCTCCCTCTGATCCTCTCCCCTCTCATGCTGTCTCTCACTCTTTCTCTCTCTCTCTCTCTCAAATAAATAAACAAATAAATAAAATCTTAAAAAAAAAAATCTTAAAAAAAAAGAATGGAATTCTAAAATATATTAACATTTTAAAGAAGGCAAGAAAATCAGAAAGAAAACTGTGAGAAAAACTAAAATAAAGTATTAAAATGACAGATTAACTTCCAATCACAATAATAAAGAAAATTTGGGGGTTAACTGATAAAAGAGGAATAAAAACAGCAGATTAAATAAAAGTATTGTATCAATGTTAAATTTACTGAAATTGATAATTATGCTGTTGTTATATTAAAAAACCTAACTTTTTCGGGGCACCTGGGTGGCTCAGTCGTTAAGCGTCTGCCTTCGGCTCGGGTCATGGTCCTGGGGTCCTGGGATCAAGCCCCACATCGGGCTCCTTGCTCAGCCAGGAGCCTGCTTCTCCCTCTCCCACTCTCCCTGCTTGTGTTCCCTCTCTAGCTGTCTGTCTCTCTCTGTCAAATAAATAAAATCTTTAAAAAAAATTTTTTTTTAATTTAAAATAAATAAAAAATAAAAACCTAACTTTTTCTTATGAAATACACCTGAATTATACAAAAAATGTATGCAACTTGAGAGTAACAAATACCTACTTTGTATTTCTTTGGACATGACAATAAGTATCATTATCACTTATACTGGCAAAGTTGTTAATTTCATTAAATTTAAGAGACCTGAAAGCATACAATAAGAAAGTTCACATTTACTAAGCATTTCCTATTTGCCAGGCACTTTATTTATTCACTTATGTGTGAGAGGAAAAAGTTAATGAGTGGTATCAATGAAAATAAATTATTTTATAATTAAATAAATTTATAAAGACAGTTAAAATGAGCTCTTACCAGAAAAGACATCAAATAAACTTGTTCCATCACCATTGTCATCATCTGCTGCCATGATCCTATTTCCTTTTGACAGTCGCCATCTAAAGTATTAAATATAAAGATTTTCCACTTAAAATCAACCTCACAATACAGAGAGTAAACCTAGCTTTAAGTTAAAAAGCAACTTCCAAATTTGGACACAATGAATAAATTCACTCTCTATCATCACTTTAAAGAAAGTGCCTAACATTTTCCAAAACCTTAAACTTGCTTATTATAGTTAAATCATGCTACAAAGGGGCACCTGGGTGGCTCAGTTGGTTAAGCGACTGCCTTCGGCTCAGGTCATGATCCTGAAGTCCCAGGATCGAGTCCCCCATCGGGCTCCCTGCTCAGCGAGGAGTCTGCTTCTCCCTCTGACCCTCCCCCCTCTCATGCTCACTCTCTCTCTCATTCTCTCTCTCTCAAATAAATAAATAAAATCTTTTAAAAAAAAAAAGAATAAAAAAAAATCATGCCACAAAGTAAATGATGCTAATTTTATAAAATAGACCAAAATACAAATTAACTTTTATACAAAAATAAACCAACTATCATACTAAGTAAGTACAACCATGTGGTGAGTTCTGTGAGTCCTCTTAGCAAATCATCCAACCTAGGGTTGGTCTTGGGAACTCCAGACATACATGTTTTCACCAGTAAGAGAGTAAGACAGGTAAAGAGCAAAGAATTTAATATCATACTAGGCCTGGTACAGTGAGATGTGAGAAGAGATGTGAGGAAAAGAGGTATTCTCATACACCACCCAAGTGTATACTGGTACAAGCTCTATGGAGGCAATCTGACAATAGCTATCACATTTTTAAATGCAAATAACTTTGACCCAACAAGCATATCTAGTAATGTGTTCTACAGATAACAAGCACATGGTTACAAAATGTATGTAAAGGAATATTCAATGCAGTGCTGTTTGTAGTGGCAAGAATGGAAGCAACAAAAGAATCCAAAACAGTTAAAAAAAAAAAAAAATCTGACTTATCTGACATTCTCCATTCTGCCAGTAAAATTTGCTGAATGGTGCCTATGGTCAATGAACTGTGGCTACTGAGGGTCATTAAGGATACCTGCACCTGTACATTCCTGCTCCCACCAAGATATACTCTTTATCAACAGTCAGGTTACATTTACTACCAAATCCAATTATGCCAGTTTCCTTATTTTTCTAAGTAATAGTATTATGAAGGATTACATTGCCAAAGGAAGTTCTTTTCCAGTGTAATCCAAGCTGAATGCTCTGAAAAGACTCAAGGTGAGTAAGTAAGATACATACACAATTGCCTGTCAAATCAAGTGAGGTAGAGATAATCCAAAATATTGGAAGAGAAAATCTAGTCTGTACCTATGCTGATTCACAAGTATCTTACTCCCTTTTAATTTTTAAAAAAAGTGATGGAGGGGCACCTGGGTGGCTCAGTTGGTTAAGCAACTGCCTTCGGCTCAGGTCATGATCCTGGAGTCCCGGGATCGAGTCCCACATCAGGATCCCTGCTCGGCAGGGGGTCTGCTTCTCCCTCTGACCCTCTTCCCTCTTGTGCTCTCTGTCTCTCATTCTCTCTCAAATAAATAAATAAAATCTTAAAAAAAAAAAAAGTGATGGAAATTATAAGCAATGTCTTATGAGTGTTGATTATGCAAAAAAGAAGTCAGGGGCACCTGGCTCAATAGGTAAAGCATGTGACTTTTGATCTCAGGGTCGTCAGTTCAAGCCTCACGTTGGGCATAGAGCTTACTTAAAAAGAAAAAAAAAAGTCAGAACTCTAATCACTGGATTCATTCTCAAAGAAAAGGTCACGGTTCTACCACAAGAGATACAATTTATGTTATTCCTTTAAATAAAATTAAAGTATACATCTTTTCTTATTCATTACTCACATTTCCCATTCCAACATTTTTTCCAATTAGCTGATTTGATCAATTGCTATAGCCTGTACAGTAATTACAAAAGGTACAAATGGCATAATCATATCTGGCAACTAATACAACTGACTGTGGGTAAAGCAAAATTCTACTGATGGAGCAGAAACTCAAAGGCTTCCTAACAGTAACCTACTACTAGCTGTAAACTGTCATATGGAGGAGGGAACATCAGTCAATGGGTTTTTTACAGAATGGAGATAATGATTTAGTTAAACAGAGACCAAATAGATCAAAGTTTTCACTGCATATCATTTCACAGTTTTCGTTTTTACCCTGGCAGGTATTGCTTAAAAAAAAAAAAAGACCTACTTGGCCTATTAAGTTAAAACTAAGAAATCAATAGAAGAGAACTAAAAAAGCCTGGATCTTTTGTCCCTCACCAGTCTTAAATTTTTCTACAGTTGCTTATGGAAACATTGTCCACACCTTAATCTCTAGGTCCCTGACCACTGAAAGTATGTTTTTAATTAGTTATAAATTTAATAGAAAGTGCTCATTTCTTAAGTCATATCTTCTGTTACATTAAGAGTTCTTCAAAATTATTTCTGAGAATAATATGTACAGCAGTATGAAGTAGTCAAATTATATATGTAATTTCTCACTACGTACACATAAAAAGTTAAAGGAACTGTGGCAATTATCATGCCTCTCAATTTCAAATCCACCCTTCTGTGATAATGAAGAATGGCCTTGTAAATATTTCTCCTTTGTAATTGGCTCAGTGTTAAACCTTCTCAGTAGAATGCTGAAGAGACACTGGCAAGGAAGGTTTTTCTTCCTAGTTTCAGTGTGCCTGGCCAGCCAGGCTCCTGCAGAACATCTTTCTCTGGCATCTAGTTCCTGCAGCAGACAGTCTCTCCAGCACCAAGCTCCAACAGGGCACAATTTCTCTACACACCCACCTCCTGTGAGTTTCTATTACAAAAGACTCCTGTAGGACCCAGCTTGCTACTGCCAGGCTCATGGAGAGGGCAGCTTCTCCAACTCTTGGATCCCACAGCACTTGACAGCCAGCAGAATACAGGAGTGTCCCTATGCATCTTTTCTACCAGATTCAAAGCAATGTCACCAGCAGGGCACTTAGCAACTTCTCTACCATTCACTTAGCCCTAGCCATGCACCCTCCAATGAGGGGGAAGACAGCCTTTCCTTGGATGATCTATCTCAACCCTAGAGGATGGCCACTCTTCTCATCTTCTATTCCTATGTTCTTTAGAGTTATCTTTAACTCTCACTAACCAATTGCCAGTTACTCCAACTGTCTGTTAATAATTCTTTATTTCAGGGGCACCTGGCTGGTTCAGTCAGTAGAGCATGTGACTCTTGGTCTCAGGGACGTGAGGTCAAGCCCCACAATGGGCATGGAGCCTACTTTAAAAATAATAATAATAATTCTTTATTGTAAGAATTCTCTTTTCAAATTACTGTGTGGTTTTTGTGGTTTTTGTCTCCTGACTGGACCCTATCTGATACAGATAACAGTCATAATAGAGATTTTAACACACTTTTCTCTGCTGATCAAGCATTTAATTAAAGATATAGGTCTGAATACAAAACTTACAGGTCTGATGTGATTTCGTATCCCTGCATGCAACAATTCAGAGAACTTATATTATGTTTAGGTACATCTATAAGAATTGACTACATATCATGACAGAGCAATTTTCAACAAGTATCACAGAAGTGCTTTTATCAAAACCAACAAAATTCAGGGATGCCTGTCTGGCTCAGTCTATGCAGCGCGTGATTCTTGATTTCAGGATGAGTTCAAGTCCCACGGTGGGCATGGGAGCCCACCTTAAAAAATAAAAACAATAAAATTCGAAGTTAACAATGCACTCTTAAATTTCCCAGCTCCTTTGGAAATTTGCAAGCATAGGTCAAAGAACAAATATTAACAGAAATGGGGAAATATAGAACTGAATCACAATGAATACACCATAAAGCAAAGTTTGTGGAATACAAAGTAATACTTTTAGAGTAAAATAAGACAAAGTATTAATGAGTTCATCATCCAACTCAAGAAGTTAGAAAAAGGTCCAATAAATGTGTATTGTAGTTTTAAAAAAAGGTCAGAAAAAGAACAAAGTAAACCCAAAGAAAGAAACACATAAAGAACATAAATTAATAAAAAGCAACAAGCACTATAAAGATGAATAAAAATAAACGCTAGTTCTTTGAAAAGACAAATTAAATAGGCAAATGCTGGGCCAAACTAATCAAGAAAAAGTAGACACAAACATTAGGAATAAGAAAGGAGTGACAGCTTCATATATAGCAGAGATTACATTATTGAAAGAAAGCTCTAAGCAAAATAAATCAGTCAGAGAAAGACAAATACCATATGATTTTACTCACTTGGAATTTAAGAAACAAAACAGATGAACACGGAGGGGGAGAAAAGGAGATAGGCAGAGCCAGAAAGGCTCTTAACTATGGAGAACAAACTAGGGGTTGCTGGAGGAGAAGTGGGCAAGGAGGATGGGTTAAATGGGTGATGGGAATTAAGGAGGGCACTTATTGTAGGAGCACTGGGTGTTGTATGTTGTATGTGATGAATCCTTAGACTCTACATCTGAAACTAATGTTATACTGTATGTTAACTAACTTAAAACTTAAAGAAAAAAAAATACTACTGAAAGAAAGCTCAATGAAATGGACAGTTTTTTAGAAAAATGTAACTGGCCAAAACTGACTCAAGAAGAAACAGAAAACATGGACATATTTAGGATGATGAGAAAATTTGATACAGCACTTAATCTATTCATAAAGAAACTACCAAGCCCAGAGAGTTTTACAGGTGAACTCTACAATACCTTCAAAGAACAGATAAAACATAATATATTCCAGACAGCAGAAAGGGAAAAAAAGGCTAAGAGGCAAATAATTTCATAAGTTAGGAGTATAGACATCAAAACTGGGCAAAAATAGGACAAAGTTAGAAAATTACAAGACAGGAAAACTAAAGGCCAATTTTCTTATGTGCATAAAAACAGCCTTAAAAAAAATTAGCCAAATGCATCCAGCAAGCCATTAAACAAAAAACAAAAACAAGGGCTGCCTGGCTGGCTCAGTCAGAAGAGCAAGAGACTCTTGATCTTAGGGTTATAAGTTTGAGCCCCACATTGGGTATAGAGATTATTTAAAAATAAAATCTGTAGGGGCACCTGAGTGACTCAGTCGGTTAAAAGTTCCCGATTTCAGCTCAGGTCATGATCTCAGGGTTGTAAGATCAAGCCCCGCAGTGGGCTCTGTGCTCAGCAGAGTCTGCTTGAGATTCTCTCTCCCTCTCCCTCTGCACCCCCCTCAAATAAATAAATAAATAAAATCTTTTAAAAAATCACACACACACACTACAGACAAGTGAGCTTTACCCCAAAAATGCAAGAATGGTATAACATTAAAAAGTCAATTAGCGGGGCGCCTGGGTGGCTCAGATGGTTAAGCGTCTGCCTTCAGCTCAGGTCATGATCCCAGGATCCTGGGATCGAGTCCCGCATCGGGCTCCCGGCTCAGCGGGGAGCCTGCTTCTCTCTCTGACCCTCTCCCCTCTCTTGCTGTTTCTCTCTCGCTTGCTCTCTAAAAAATAAAATAAAATCTTTAAAAAAAAAAAAAAAAAAAAAAAAGTCAATTAGCATTAGTACTGTCCTCTAGTTAGTAATTTGCTTCCCGGGGGTTATGTGTTAACAGTTCTAATACTATTACACATGTATATTGGAAATGAACAATTTACGTAAATGCATGATAGATGTAGGAACTGTATTTTTCACTACTGAAGTGGGAGGTTACAGAAAAAAGAGAACAAGCTAGAATGATCCCTGTGGTAATGGATTAGAGTTGAAGACATCAGGAAGAACCTACATTTAATTTAATACAGATAATGATATAGATAATGGTATTTCTAGATATAGAAATACTGGGGCGCCTGGGTGGCTCAGTCGTTAAGTGTCTGCCTTCGGCTCAGGTCATGATCCCAGGGTCCTGGGATCGAGCCCCACATCGGACTTCCTGCTCAGTGGGAAGCCTGCTTCTCCCTCTCTCACTCCCCCTGCTTGTGTTTCCTCTTTCACTGTGTCTCTCTGTCAAACAAATAAATAAAATCTTAAAAAAAAAAATTGATAGATATATATATGTATATATATACACACACACATTCGTTAACAGACACCCATATATTTCTTTGCTCTATCAGCTGAGAGGGCCTAAAAAACAACATCCCAATAGTAGTAAGCACACCTAAGTATTCACATCTTGGCTTCTAATACTATTCTCATTAAAATGGACCAGGGCTCCTGAAGAAATGGCTGATTTTTAAACAAGAGCAGAAAATACACAAGATGAAATTAGAGCATCTTCCAGCGCACAAAAAAAAAAAAAAAAAAAAATTGATGAAAGGGGTGCCTGGCTGGCTCAGTCAGTAGAGCATACAACTCTTGATCTCAGGGTTATGAGTTTGAGCCCAACACTGGGTGTAGAGGTTACTAAAAAAAAAATAAACCTTTAAAAAATTAATTAATTAGGGGTACCTGGGTGGCTCAGTCAGTTAAGCATCTGCCTTTGGCTCAGGTCATGATCTTGGGGTCCTGGGACTGCACCCCACATTGGGCTCCCTGCTCAGAGGGGAGTGCTTCTCCCTCTGCCTCTGCCTCTGTCTCCGACTCATGCTTACTCTCTCTCAAATGAATAAATAAAATATTTTTTAAAATAAATGAATAAATAAAAATTAAAAATTAATTAATTAAATTTTTTAAAATCTTCCTCAAGCTTAAAAAAAAAGATTTATAAAGGTATGTCAAAAGGGTACTGGAACCAGCTGAAAGTTCCCAAGAGCCAAGAGCCAAAGCTGGTACAATTTGAGCAACAAATTAAAGTAGTATTAGATTATAACCCAAAATATAAAATAAATATATATGAGTCCATACTGATACCAATAAATTAGTAAATGGAGAAGAGACAAATTATCCAGGCAGAATTCCAAATAAATTATGTTATTTATTTATAGAGCAGGCAGGGCGTAATTTCACACTATCAAATGTGCATTAGTGACTTCCTTCCAAAGAGTAGAGTACGAAATGGGGTGTAGAGAGGGCTTTACAGTGAGGAAACCTGACCACAAACACTTCAGTCAGATGATCAAGTCAATATCAACAGTCATAAATCATGTTGATAGTATGTACTCTCCATATGATGTGATGAAAATGGTACTTCACCTGTGAACTTCACCAAAACCCGTAACCTCAGACTAATCATGAGACTAACATCAGACAAATTCTAGTAGTAGAGTATCTACAATACACCTGAATAGTTCTCCTCAAAACTGCCAAGGACACTAAAAACAAAGAATGTGGGGAAGTGTTACAGTCAAGAGCAGCCTAAGAAGACGTGACAACTAAACATAATGGTACCCTGGAACAGAAAAAGGATAAACATAGGTAAAAATGAAGAAAATCTGAATAAACTATGGACTTAGTTAATAATGTATCAGGGTAGGGGCACCTGTCTGGCTCAGTTGGTAGAGCATGTGACTCTTGATCTCGGGATTGTAGGTTCGAGCCCCACGCTGGGTGTAGGGATTATTTAAAAATAAAATCTTTAGGGACGCCTGGGTGGCCCAGTCAGTTGAGTGCCCAATTCAGTTTCAACTCAGGTCATGATCTCAGGATCATGGGATCACGCCCTGTATCAGGCTCTGCGCTCGAGGTGAAGCCTACTTGGGATTCTCTCTTCCTCTCCCTCTTGCACCTCCTGCTCCTACTCGTGAGTTCTCATGCTCACTCTCTCTCATAAATAAATCTTAAAAAAAATTTTTTTAAATAATAATAAATATACATAATTCATATATAGGAAAACTCAATATCAAAGTTGGAAATGTTCCCCAACCTTATCTATAAACTCAATGTAATTCCAGTCAAACTTAAGAAGTTGACCATAAAATTCAAATTGAACTGTAAAGGGCCTAGTAGAGTCAGGACATTTTTTGTTTTGACAGAAAGGGAGTTAAGCTTTTTATGAAGTATAACATAAAGAACAAAACACAATCATAAGTATACAGTCCTATGATTCTTGACAACCTAAGCACATCTAACTGCCACCCGGATTCAGAAACAGGTCATTATCAGTACCCTGGAAATACTCCTCATGCCCCCTGGTAGCCACTATCCACTCCCAAATGTTGGCAAAGATGTGTGAAGAATAAAATCATACACATTGCTGATGACTTGCTTTGTAGAAGAAGGACCTGCATATCAGTGGAGGAGCGGGAGGTATCTGTGGAGATATGTAGATTCTAAATGAAAAGAGGATTGGAAGATAAGACTGTCATAATTAGAGCCAAACAGAAGATACTAAATGTCCAAGGAATCTGGTCTTGAACATTCAGAAGGTCAGAGTACGGAAGGTTTTTGAGTTAGAAGCATTAGTATAAAGAAATGAAATAGAAAGATTAATGTGTGGAATGAACTAGAAAGACAAAAGTATAGGAAAAGAAACTGGAAAGGAGACTATGAGAGTCCACATAATAAGAAAACCCAAGATGGAGACAGTGAGAATGAAAAGAATATGAGACATAATAATGGAAGAAAGCAAATAGGGTAGATGCCTGGATATGGGAAATATAAACAATCATCTCCTGCCTCAACTCATTCTCAAGCTACAAACTTCCATTATATTTGACTCATATCAACACTTACTTTTCTTATATCCACACTTAAAATCACAAATCCTTAGTGATTTTATTTTTAAATCTCTCAAATTTAATGTCTCCTTTCCACTCAGTTATTTCAGTTTCTGATATAATTATTTTTCACTTAAATTATTACACAGTATCCTAGCTGGGGCACCTGGGTGGCTCAGTTGGTTAAGCGTCTGCCTTCAGCTCAGGTCATGATCCCAGGGTTCTGGCATAGAGCCCAGCTGGGATCAGCCCAGCATCGCTTCATGCGCAGCAGGGAATCTGCTTCTCTCTCTCTCTCTCTGTCCCTCCCCCCACTCGTATTGTGTCTCTCTCTCTCAAATAAATAACATCTTTAAAAAACAAAAACAGTTTAAAAAAAAAAAACTTCTAGCTAGTTTCCATACAACCAACACCTTTTTCCTTCTACCACTTTTTTTTTTTTTAAAGATTTATTTATTTATTTTTGAGAGCACAGGGGAAGGGGCTGAAGGAGAGGAAGAGAAAAAATCTTAAGCAGACTCCACGCTCAGCACAGAGCCCAACACTGGACTTGATCTCACAACCCTGAGATCATGACCTTAGCCGCAATCAAGTCAGACACTTAACTGACTGAGCCACCCAGGGGCCCCTCCTTCTACCACTTTCCACACTAAAGCCAAAATCCTGTTGATGTCTAACCTGTT
Source organism: Neomonachus schauinslandi (assembly GCF_002201575.2). Classification (NCBI taxonomy): domain Eukaryota; kingdom Metazoa; phylum Chordata; class Mammalia; order Carnivora; family Phocidae; genus Neomonachus; species Neomonachus schauinslandi. The sequence continues at coordinate 69,287,957 of NC_058410.1, forward strand.
TCACTCCCAGGTTAAAAACCTTTAAGAGCTACCCAAAACATTACTGAATTAAGCTTTCCTAGCACAGAACAAGGCCTTTCCAGAAATATCACAACTTTTCTATCTCACACTGCTCCCTTCACCTGCCCCATTTAGCCAAATGAGAAATTCTGTACTACCACCACGTTTCTATAATGCAAGGTAGCACACACATTACTGAGAAGTAGAGAACGATTTTAGCATAATGCAGAAATTATATTGGTTCAGACAGGGATCTTCCCAGATCGTTCAAGTTTTGAACCGTTAAGTAACAGCAGCTAAATGCAGCAAGCCTTGAAGGAATCTAGTCCTAAGCTGATGCCATTATCCTAGATGCCCATTAGTCCCTTCTTCCTCTGGTCTCAGTACAGTAACAGGCTTTGTCTTGCAGGGTGTAAGCATGGTTTTCCTCAATCTTTGGGAGGCAGCAGGCGGGTGAGGGACCCAAACACCAGGCAGTGAGCCAAAGCCAACCAGTCTGCCATCACAGTATTTCACACAAAACTTGCAACTGCCTCTATATCTACAACCTGTGATGTTTATTTACGTCCCTGTTCTTGTTTGCACAAATCGACAGCTTCAATTCTTCCTTTTCCTTCTTCTATCAATCTACCTTCATCTTTCTTTTTTCTTAAGAAAAAAATCCAGGGGCGCCTGGGTGGTTCAGTCGTTAAGCGTCTGCCTTCAGCTCAGGTCATGATCCCAGCATCCTGGGATCGAGCCCCACATCGGGCTCCCTGCTCAGCGGGAAGCCTGCTTCTCCCTCTCCCACTCCCCCTGCTTGTGTTCCTTCTCTCGCTGTGTCTCTGTCAAATAAATAAATAAAATCTTAAAAAAAAAAAAAAAATCTAGGGACGCCTGGGTGGCTCAGTCAGTTAAGCGTCTGCCTTCAGCTCAGGTCATGATCCCAGGATCCTGGGATCGAGTCCCGCATCCGGCTCCTTGCTCAGCAGGGAGCCTGCTTCTCCCTCTCCCACTCCCCCTGCTTGTGCTCTCTCTCTCTCTGACAAATAAATAAAATCTTTAAAAAAAAAAATCTGTATTTACTGAGATATTTATTAGGAATTTCACATGTGTTAACTATGCCAATATTTTTTTTTAAGATTTCTTATTAGTAACATGAGTAGATAGGTTTTGTGTATTCTACCCGTTTTTCCCATAAACCCTGTTTTAGTGAGTTACAGAACTGAGGGTTTTTCAAAAATGCATACATTAAAGCAGAAATGTCTGTACTTGCAGTTCCTGAACTATGCCATGTACTCCAATTCCACAGTATCTTGCTCATTCTGTCTCTTTACCTGGACTGCTCATCCTCTTCCCAAACCCAGCTACCATAAAAGAGAACTCCCTTTTCTAGAGACACAGTTAATCCTCATTCCCTTATTGTACTGACATACACTGAACACACCATTACATTTAGCTACCCATTGCAATCATTTGCTTTCTAAAGTTGTTCTTAGGCTTTAGCACGCATCAGAAACACCTAACAGAGTTAGAACACAAGGCTGATGGGTCCATCCCCCCCAAATTACTGATTCTGTAGGTCTGGAGTGAGATTTGAAAATCTGGATCTCCACTGCTAGTCCAAGGACCACACTTTGAGAACTTCCTTTTTTTTTTTTTTTTTTTTTAATTTTATTTTTCAGTAATCTCTACACCCATCATGGGGCTTGAACTTACAACCTCCAAGACCAGGAGCTGCATGCTCCACTGACTGAGCCAGCCAGGCACCCAGAAAACTACCTTTATTAGACCAGTGCTGTCCAATAGAACTTTCTATAATGATAAAATTCTTCTGTATATCTGAGCTGTCCAATATAACTACTGAGCACATGTGGCTATTGAGTACATAAAATATGCATAGTGTGACTGAGTATATTAGTTGTTGTTTTTTTTTTAAGATTTTTATTTATTTGAGAGAGAGTATAAGCAGAGAGAGCAGCAGGCAGAGGGAGAAGCAGCCCCCCCCCACCCCCACCCCACAGAGCAGGGAGCCCGATGCAGGGCTCGATCCCAGGACCCTGGGATCATGACCTGAGCCAAAGGCAGACGCTTAACCAACTGAGCCCCCCAGGCGTCCCAAGTATATTAGTTTCTTACTGCTGCTCTAACAACTTACCACAAACTTAGTGTCTTAACGCAAATTTGTTATCTTACAGTCTCGTTTACCACAAAAAGCTTACAGAAACGACTTCACAGAGCTGTAGTTACTTCAACTTCAATAACAACTAACTAGCTCTAAATGCTATTGGGTCCTTATAAAAATGTATTTGAATGCTGTCCTAAGGCAATGAAGTCAGGGACATCAATATCTTATTTACTATAACTGCAAAGCAAAATTTATTTCATTGGGTTAAACACTTGATAAGCAAACATAAGGGGGTAGGGGATAAAGAATAAGTACTGCCAGAAAAAGTAGGGGTACCAGATCAGATTTATAGACTCCTCTGCTGCTACCTCAGAATGCTTGAAAATTGGGAACTGTTGGTACTAAAATACAAACCAACAGTCAGCAATAATATGCTAAAGCTAATAAACACATTCCTCTAAGTCCAAACTCACCAAGTCCAAAACCAAGAGATCATCTTTCCACAACATCTGTCACCTCCTGACATCTCTACTTCTTTGAGTAGCACTAGATTTCCCTAATAGCCTACTGATACTAGCCCACAATGTGTCTCCCATTTATCCTCATTCTTGCCATCTGAATTTTATTTCAGGCTCCACTACAGTTACCTAATTATCTCCTCTCTCCAAATACATGCTACACACAACTGTTGGGTTAGTTTTTCTGAAGCAATCCTGCTCATATCACTTTCTGCTCAAAAACTTTCCATTACTTCCCAATGTCTATTGAATAAAGTCCAAACACCTTACCTTAATATACACTGATGCCTACTTTCTAGCCCCATCATTCACTATCCTGAGGTTTCCAAAATCCCAAGGTTCAGTCAAAATGGGTTCCTGTTTGCAAACACAATTCCTGATACCATCTCCCCACTATATCTAGGAGCTCACAAACAAGTCTGGGTGTGAATACCCACAGATTAGAATTTGAGAAATAAGGTTTTAGAAAAGTCAGGCAATATATTACACAATTATCTGGACTTTTCCCGTACGAAATGGGAGAAACCACTGAAGGTCTTTAAAGCAAGAGAATATCATGATCAAATCTGCATTTCAGGAATTTAACTCCAGCAAGAAGAGTACAGAAAATATTAGTAGCAAAAAATAGAGCAGACTATTAGTACAGGAGACAAAGAGGGGTGATTAAGTTATTAGCAGTGGAAATAAACAAGCAGATCTGAGATTTCTGCGGAGAATCAAAAAGATTTCATGGAAAGTGTATTCAAATGTCCACTCTTGACCACTTCAAAACCACAGCCTGAGCTGTCTTTTCAAAATGCAAATCTGGGGACACCTGGGTGGCTCAGTTGGTTAAGCGTCTGCCTTCAGCTCAGGTCATGATCCCAGAGTCCTGGGATTGAGCCCCACATTGGGCTCCCTGCTCGTCGGAGAGACTGCTTCTCCCCCCCACTGCTGCTGCTCCACCTGCTTGTGTCAAATAAACAAAACCTTTAAAAAAAAAATGCAAATCTGATCATGTTCCCCTCCTGTGCTTAAAACCCGTCAGTGCTTCCTGCTGATTTTAGATTAAAAAACAAATTTTGTCACAATTTTGCTTACAAAGTCTAGAGTGACATGGCCTCTGCCTACAATTCCAGTTAGTCTGTGTCCTTCTTCCCACTTCCCCGCAGTCTTTACTCTTGATCATACCCACGTTCTTTCAGCTCCCTGAACACGCCATTGGTTCCCTCCCACCACAGCGCCTCTGCAGGGAGTGCTCTTTCCTCAATGCTCCAAGTCACTTAACTCATCTCTGGTATTTTGGCTTAAGTAATGTTTGAGGCTTCCCTGGCTACCCTCCCTTTCCACTAAGTCAGGCCCTCTCTATTATATTCTTATACCACTGTGTCCTTTCTCTATATGGCCTCTTCTCAGTTTATGATTACATTTTTGTGGGAATTCCTAAAGAAATGTCCATCTCACCCACTGGACTGTAAGCTCCATGAAGACCAGGACTGGTTCTGTCTGTTCAGCAGTGTATCCCCAGCTCTCAGCACAGGGCTTTCCAAGTCAGTAGGTAATAAAAAAAAAGTATTTGTTGAATTACTGAAATTCCCAATTTATTAACGACAACTGTGAAGTTCCTAGCTTTGGTAGAACCAAAGAAAACAGGATGAATTATCTGTAGGACAGGCAAGGTGAAGATGTCTAACAGATAACTGGAAACTGGAGCATGTAGCACAAAAGACAAAACATAATCTGTAGAGATCAGATTACTCTCTTGAAATCACAAAGGCCAGTGATTCTCCTGGAAAAGGGAGGAGGGAGAAGAGGAAGGATTATGTATCAGAATCTCTCGGAAAGAGGGCTTATTCACACATGCTCTCACCTTCCCCCAAATGAAGATTTCAATATACAATGCAAGATACTACTGATAGAGGAGTGTTGCACCTATGCAAAGTGGAGAGGCAAAATTTTACATGTTGAGAACCATGATGATGAAAGAAAATTGCTGCAAGGTCACTCAATCATTTTAGGAACAATTCCAATGGATTCAGATGTGAAGACGAAGCTTATGAGAGAAGGAATACCTAGCCTTTTTTGATAGGACAATGTTTTAAAAAGACAGTCTAAAGGAAATTTTCTTAAAAAAAAAAGAAAGACTGAAATAAGCATTTGTAGGGAAAAAAACAGGGGAGGAGAGTGTATCTTAAGGCTCATGGGAAAGGCTAATTGTAATACAGCAAGATCCCTGAAGAAAATGTAAAGGGAAAATAATAACAAACACCACATATACTGAACGCTATATGCCTGGACCTTAAATGTTCCAAATACATTATTTTAAATCTTCCCACCAAAGTCCCATAAAGTACATACTATTCTTTTTCCCGTTTTATAGATGAGGAAACAAATTAACAAATGATTAAGAAACTTGCCCCAAGGTCAAACAGCTGATAAGTGGAATATCTAGGATTACATTCCAGCTTCTTCATTAAAGACAAGAATATTCATTAGAGATAAAAGTATAATTTTTTTCTTTGAAAGGGGGCCACCTCTTGTGAAATGGGAAGAAACGCTAGAAGATAACTGGGGTGGGGGTTGGGGAATTCTTGCCCTGGTCTCGGTGCCCCTCCCCCATCTCGCACAGTGCTGCTTTGGTTGGAGTGGGACCGAGACCAGGGCAAGAATCTGAAAAACACTGGGAAGAATGAGAGTCAACGCCAACTTGATCCCTGAAGCACAAATCCCGAGCTTCTACGAATTCTACATTAACATCTGAGTTGGGGCCAACTATTGTGTCAGGCGCTGTTCTAGGCGTTGTGGAGATCAAGATAACTTCTCCGGGTATTACAGTCTCGGAAACAACCAACATCAGTGATGACCTGACACTTAGGAAAGACACATTCCTCCAGAATCGCATCCGAAAGCTTTAAGGAGTACATTCCCAGACAAGATTGATTTGGGGGGGAGGGGCGGGAGGAGCAGTCGGAAGGGCAGTTCCTACATGCGCTCGCCCCAAGCACCCCTGGATACTCTCGAGGGACCACAGAGAGACGCAAATGCGAGCCCAGAAACTACACCCGAGGGCGGCGGGAACGCAGCTACCTGCGGGCCGCGGACATCAGGCGCGCCCCCCTCCCCCGACTCCGCGGCTCCCTCGGACTCCCTGGCTCCCCGGAAACCGCCGGCTTCCGCTCGGGGCACTACCACGCCGTTCAGTCTCTTCCTCAACAGCCCCGCGCCGACCGGACCCCCAAATCAACTTACCCGCCCTGCCTAGCCCAAGATAGCCGGGGATCCTCTCTGGACACCGAGGTCTCCCTGGCATCTCCACCAATGCCAGTACGCAGTCAGGACGCGGAGGCGGGACTGAGCACCCATGGCCAATCAGACCACACGTAAAGCACGTCCCGGCGCACATAACTAGTTCCCGCCTTTGGGAGGGCTAAAAAAAAAAAACACGGTTGGCGCCAAACTCGCGTAGGCTTGTGCGGACTTTAAGAAAAAGGGGCGGAGCCTAAGCTGGCGGGGACGGAGATGGGGCGGGGCTTCACTGCGGAAGGGGCGGGACCTTAGAGAAGGTGGGGGCGGAGTGTGGGAGAAGATAATGAAAGGAAAAGCAAACTCTGAGAAGGCCTTGTCATTTATTTAGTCCTTTATTCTATAAATTCTATTAAATGTCAACCGCGTGCTAGACGTGGTGCTGGACTCTGGCTCCATAATGATAAATAAGCACTGTTCCTTAACCTCAGACAAGGGCAATGGCATGTCTGAGGCAAAAAATTTATCCTAGGGCACTGGGAGCTTTGAAGAGGGGATACCAAGTCAAGTCGGGTAGGAGGAAGAGGAGAGCTTTCTAGAGGGTTGAATACCCGGATTGTCTAATAGAACTTGCAGGAACTAGAGATGCCGGTGCCTCCAGAGGTGGGGCCTACGCCATTGATTGGTGGGGAAGTAAAACAGAGATGACTTCCTCAGCTGCCTGATCTGGGGATCTTCATCTTGATCTCTAACCGTTTCCTCTTGTTTGTCCATTTTAATAACTTGTAGCTGTCGTATGAACTTATTACAGATTTTTAAATTTTTCGGAAAGACCCCCATTTGGGAGAGTATGTTCTGGAAGAACACTGGTTTCCTGGATTCTACCCCAACCAGCTTTGCTTCTGAGAAGTTAGGCAAGCATTCCAGGTAGTGGAGACTGGGAAAGAGTAGAGGGTGTGTAACTACGAGGCATTTATTGTTGCTGGAGCATGAAGCGTGAGATGAGGCTAGTGGGGGAGGCAGGGGTCAGAACTTAAAAGACCTTACATCTGTCAGAGAGCTTGGAATTTACTTTTAAATGATGAGGCATTGGGGACCACTGAAGGATTTTATGCTTGGTGTGGTCCTGATCTGATTTGCATTATTAAAATCCTCTGGCCTTGATAAGGAGGATTTTGAGATGCTCTAACAGTGATCCAAGCTAGAGAAAATGAGGATCTGGAGGAAATAGTAGGTAACAGAGAGAATAGATTTTAGATATTTAGAAGATGAAATCAACAAAACTTGGCAATTGATTGAATATGGGTTTTCAGCATGGGTGCGTAATGATGACATTCATCAAAAAATATTTGTTGAGGGGCGCCTGGGTGGAAGTTTATTTAAAGATTCTATTTATTTATTCATGAGAGACAGAGAGAGAAGCAGGCTCCCAAGGAGCAGGGAGCCTGATGCAGGACTCGATCCCGGGACCCTGGGATCACGACCTGAGCCGAAGGCAGACGCTTAACCATCTGAGCCACCCAGGCGCCCTTAAATGGAAGTTTAAAAAAAGGCATATTCAGGGGCGCCTGGGTGGCTCAGTTGGTTAAGCGACTGCCTTCGGCTCAGGTCATGATCCTGGAGTCCCGGAATCGAGTCCCACATCGGGCTCCCTGCTCGGCAGGGAGTCTGCTTCTCCCTCTGACTCTCCTCCCTCTCATGCTCTCTGTCTGTCATTCTCTCTGTCTCAAATAAATAAATAAAATCTTTAAGAAAATATGTATTCCTGGGCACCTGGGTGGCTCAGCTGGTTGAGCGACTGCCTTCAGTTGGGGTCGTGATCCTGGAGTCCTGGGATAGAGTGCCACATCAGACTCCCTGCTCAGCGGGGAGTCTGCTTCTCCCTCTGACCCTCCCCCCTCTCATGCTCTCTCTGTCTCATTCTTTCTCTCTCAAATAAATAAATAAAATTTTTAAAAAAATATATGTATTTCTTACTTCTGTTCCTTAAAGGGTCTGGAAGCAATACCTGACTAGCAATATATTCAACAATAAATTCTGACTTCCCAAAAACCTAACTATTAGTAGCCTTCTATTAGCCAGAAGCCTTACCAATAATATAAACAGTCAACTAACACGTTTTGAATATTATATGTATTATATACTATATTGTTAAGATAAAGTAAGCTAGAGTAAAGGAAATGTTATTGAGAAAATCATAAAAAATCATAAGGAAAAGAAAATACATTTATAGTACTGTATGGTATTTATTTTAAAAAAAAAGAAATCCAGATATAAGTGGACCTTCGTACTTCAAACCTGTGTTGTTCAAGGGTCAACTGTATTCTTATTAGATGGTGACCAACTGCCAACTGATGCATTCAGATCCTTTCTGTAAGAGAGTTTTAAATATGAAATACACAGCAGAGAAAAAGGTAATTGATACAGCTGAAACCATAAGGACAGGGAGGGACAGAAGAGTGAAACACCAATAGAAAGGAACTGAGTTGTAAATTTGACAGTCACTACAAAAATGAGCAATGGACACAGATGCTTTTTTTTTTTTTTAGGATTCCATTTATTTGTCAGAGAGAGAGAGAACACAAGCAGGGGGAGCAGCAGGCTGAGGGAGAAGCAGGGTCTCTGCTGAGCACGGAGCCTGAAGTGAGACTTGATCCCAAGACCTGAGATCATGATCTGAGCCGAAGGCAAATGCTTAACCAACTGAGCCACCCAGGCATCCTACCAAGACACTTTTAAGACCATGACAAGACTACTGTCAATCATTAACATTCCTTCTGAGGAATGGGGAACAGGGAGCTACGGCTCTAGCCTGCCTCAGCAACCCACTGCCAGAGCTTCCTGGGCTCCCTTTCCTTCCCCATGCATCTTTCACTGCACCTCAGCACTTTTCTCTTCCTTGGAACCTGGAAGAGCCAGACTCTTGGACCACAGAAGTGTGGCACTGTCAAATGTTAATTCTCTTCTTTTCTTCAGTGTCTCATTTGTTCAATACTATTCTTCACTTTAACAAATACTTATTGAAGACATTATAGGCTAGGCAACATACTAGGTGCTGTGGTTGTTTAAAAAGAATTTAGGGGTGCCTGGCTGATACACACATATCCTTTTCCTAAAAGATACTGGCATGGTGATCTTAGTTGGAGTCATAGCATCTGTTTGTATGAAGTGGCTAGAAGACTGTGTCCACAGCTTTGGAAAAATATACACTCTGGGAAGAAGTTGCTGTTCTTGGACAGTGGCATTTATTAATTCATTCAGAAAGCACTTATTGAGTGTGCTCTGTGTGCTAAGGATATAAAGAGAAAGGCCCAACCCCAGAAAAAGAGGATGGCTGATAGTTCTAAATGGGAGCATGTGGAACAGGGTCCTGGGATCAGCCCTGCTTCAGGCTCCCTGTTCAGCGGGGAGCCTACTTCTTCCTCTCCCTCTGCCCCTCCCCCTCCTTGTGCATGCTCGCTCTCTCTTGCGTCCGTGCGCGCTCTCTCTCTCTCTGTGTGTCAAATAGATAAATAAAATCTTAAAAAAAAAAAGAAAAGAGGGGCGCCTGAGTGGCTCAGCCGTTAAGCGTCTGCCTTCAGCTCAGGTCATGATCCTGGGGTCCTGGGATCGAGCCCCGCATCGGACTCCCTGCTCTGCAGGAAGCCTGCTTCTCCCTCTCCCACTCCCCTTGCTTGTGTTTCCTCTCTCGCTGTTTCTCTCTCTGTCAAATAAATAAATAAAATCTTTAAAAAAAAAAAAAAAAAAAAAAAAAAAAAAAAAAAAAAAAAAAAAAAATAAAAAAAAAAAAAAAAAAAAAAAAAAAAAAAAAAAAAAAAAAAAAAGAAAAGAAAAGTAGATCATGTTAATTGTAGTGGAAATGGAAGGAGTGAAGTCTATTCCAAGCACAGAGTACAGTAGGAACAAATGCAAGGAAAACAGCATAGTTTGTTAGGAGAATAATGTTCTACATGGTTGTATAATGAACTTCATTAATTCACAAATAGTTATTGAGTCTATTGTGTGAGCCAGCCAGTTTTCTTGAGGGGATTCTATAGTAATACTATCTACCTCATAGGTTATTGTGAGGATTAAATGGGTTAACACATGTAAAACACCTAGAAAGGTCCCTGGCATGGGGTTTAGAGGCGTTGAAGCAAAACAAGGCCAGTGAAAGTGGTTCTGGAGAGGGTGCCTGGCTGGCTCAGTTGGAAGAGCAAGCAACTCTTAATCTCAGGGTTATAAGTTTGAACCCCATATTGGATGTAGAGATTATTTAAAAATAAAATGTTTGGATGCCTGGGTGGTTCAGTTGGTTAAGTATCCGCCTTCAGCTCAGGTCATGATACCAGGGTTGTGGGATAGAGTCCTGCATGGGGCTCTGGGAGTCTGCTTCTCCCTCTCCTTCTGCCCCTTCCCCCTGCTCCTGTGCTCTCTCTCTTTTTCTCTCTCTAAGAAATAAAATCTTTAAAAAGTAATTTTAAAAAAATAAAATCTTTAAGAAAATTAAAAGATGAGGGACGCCTGGGTGGCTCAGTCAGTTAAACAGCTAACTTTTGGTTTCGGCTCAGGTCATGAAATTGGGGTCCTGGGATCGAGCCCTGCGTCAGGCCCTGTGCTCAGTGTGGAGCCTGCTTGAGGATTCTCTCTCCCTTCATCCCCCTCCGCCCCTCCCCCTGCTCGCTCACTCACTTGCTCACTTGCTCTCACTCTCTCTCTCAAATAAATAAATAAATCTTGAAAGAAGGAAAAGAAGAAAGGAAGGAAGGAAGAAAAAGTGGCCAGTAGGAAGCATGGTGCATGTGAGGGAGTATCAAGAGATGAGAAAGCAGAGGGTCAGCAAAGTACTACCCATGGGCCAAATCTTGCTCATTGCCTGTTTTGTGCAGTCTGGCCCATGAGCTTAAGAATGGCTTTTACATTTTTAAATGGTTGGGAAAACAATCAAAGGAAGGATAATATTTTGTGACAGGTAAAAAGTAAGAAATTCGAATTTCAGTCTCTATAAAGAAAGCTTTATTGAAACACAGCCACATTCATTTGTTTCTTTATTATCTGTGGCTGCTTTCACACTACAGTAGCAGAGTTGAATAGCTGCAACAAAGACCACACAGCCTGCAACACCTAAAATATTTACCATCTGGCCCTTTACTGAAAGAGTTTGCCTTTCCCTGCTCTAGGGGAAGCAGAGACTTGTTTAAACCACAGTTAAGGAGTTTGGATCTGTCCTGAAAGGCAAAACGGAGCCAGTGAAGGATTTTAAAGCAAAGATTTATGTTATAAAAATTTGTAGGGAAGTAAAATACCCCCATGACCTCGGGGTCTTGTATCTCTATTGAGGAATGATTGTTTGGCTTTACCTGGTAGACCAAAAAGGGCCCTCAGCAGAGGAATTTGATCTTACCCACTTAAAGAAAAGGTGGAACTTTTAAAAATATATATTTATTTATTTTGAGAGAGAGAGAGCGAGAGAAAGTGTGTGCAAGCAGGGGGTGGGGGCAAAGGGAAAGGGAGAGAGAGAATCTCAAGTAGAGGCCCTGCTGAGCATGGAGCCCAACGCATGGCTCAATCTCATGACTGTGAGATCATGACCTGAGCCGAAATCAAGAGTCGGGTGCTTAACCAACTCAGCTACCCAGGCGTCCCAGAAAAGGTATAATTTTAAAGCTTCTTTGGTTTATTTATAAAGCTTTATAAAAGAGCTGTCATATGGCTGTTTTATTTGAAGAGAATGGTGGTACATGACGTAGAAACTAAAGGCACAGAAAAGAGAATTGAAACTAGACAATAATGTAAGGATGACCTTGTTAAACTAGAATAACCAAGACATTCTTGAAGAACAAAGTTGGAGGACTTACACTACCAGTGGATAGTGAGATGGTTAGTTTTACCTGTCAACTTGCCAAGGTCATGGATGCCTGTATACTTGGTTACATATTATTTCTGGGTATGTCTGTGAGGGTGTTTCTGCAGGAAATGGTAGACTGAATAAAGTAGATTGCCCTCACCAGTGTGGGTATCATCCAAGCAATTGAGGGTCTGAATAGAACAATGAGGTAGAGGAAGGGAGAATTTACTCTCCCTACCTGATTTAGATCTGGAACATTGATTTTCTCCTCCTCTAGGACTAGAACTTACACCATTAGTGCTCCTGGGTTGCAGGTTTTTGGATTTGGACTAGAACTACACCATTAGCTTTCCTGGGTCTCCAGTCTGCAAATAGCAGGTCATGGGACTGCCTAGATGCTGTAATTTCATGAGTCAATTCTATATATATATAAAATATATAATAGGGTATTATAGGAAATATTGTTTATACAAACATATCTCCTATTGATTCTGTTTCTCTGGAGAACCCTGACTACTACAATCAGATTTCAAGACTCACTGTACAGCTACAGTAATTACGACAATGTGGTTTTACTGCAAGGACAGCCTAATGGAACAGAATGGAGAGTCTAGGAACAGAAGCACACATATAGGGTTACTTGATTTATGACAAAGGTGCCACAGCAATTCAGTGGATAAAGGATTGTCTTTTCCAGGTGGAAGGGAAAAACCCAGTCACAATACTTCTCTAGCAACAAATGAGATGTGGCGATCAGGGGAAAGTGAAACACACTGAATGGGTGATGTGAGTCAAAAGACACCATGGCACAGAATACCAGTATTCTGATCACACCTCAGAGATGTGGCATATCAGTACATGAAAAAGGGGTTCCAAACTTATATGGAAGGGAAAATAGACTATGGTGAATACACAGACAAAAATAATGGATTTATGACGATAGAGTTCCTTTTGGAGGATCTATCTTTAGATGAAGGGAGCTCAGAGAAAGTCTTTCCCTGCATTTGCTGTTTTGAGTGCCTACCACTCAAAATAATCAATATACCAAAGCATTATATTTTGAGGTGGAATGTCCTAGACTCCTTCACTATCAACCAGGGGAAGATATTTATAATACATATATCTGGGGACGCCTGGGTGGCTCAGTTGGTTGAGCGTCCGCCATCAGCTCAGGTCATGATCCCAGGGTCCTGGGATCAAGTCCTGCATCGGGCTCCTTGCTCAGCAGGGAGCCTGCTTCTCCCTCTGCCTGCCGTTCCCCCTGCTTGTGCTCTCTCTCTCTGACAAGTAAATAAATAAAATCTTTTAAAAATAATTATAATACGTATATCTGACAGAGTTAAATCCATAATAGAAAATAAAACACAACAACAACAACAAAAACAAGCCACACTCACACCCACAAATCCATAACAAAAAGACAACCCAATTTTTTTAATGGGCAAAAAAAACTACACAGAAAGCACATCCATATGACTACTAAGTAGTTGGAAACATACTAACATTCTTGCTTATCAGGGAAATGCAAATTCAGACAATGAGATACTTCCACAAATCAACCAGTCTGGCTAAAATTAAAAGTCTGAGAATAAAAAGTATCAGCAAAGAAATAGAAAAACTGAAACTTTCACACTTTTCTAGTGATAGTGTGAATTGTTAGAACCATTTTGGAAAACTCTTTGACATTATCCACCATAGCATGTGTTTAAAATGCCCAGCCTGAAAAGAAAAGAAAAGAATAAAATACCCAGCCTATGACCTTGCAATTCTACTCTTAATTATATACTTTTGGGTATATGTGTGTTTTTGTACATCAAGAGGCATGTATCATAATATTCACAAGGTTTTTTTCATAACAGCTGTGACTGGTAACAACCTAAATGTTCATCAATAAAAGAAAGAAAAAAAATAATGTTATAAGCCAGACACAGGTAATACATACTATGTGATTTAATTTATATGAAGTTCAAAACCAGGCAAAATTAATCAATGGTCCCATTGATAATGTTAAAAGAGAAACTGAGGCATATTAAAAATTTTAAGGGTTTATTTAAGGAAAAATCTTTTTTTTTTTTTTTTTTAGCAACAATCTATTTGAATCAGGCAGCATCATTTTCATCTAGAAAATGAAAAAGAATTCCAAGGAGCTGTACAAAATGAAAACTTTCATAGGCAAAAGAGAATAGGAACAAGGAAGTTATACTGTCAAGAAAATCAAACTGGTTATTGCAAAGTTACTTTCTTCCAGGGATTGGCAGGGGTCTTTCAGTCAGATTACCTACCTATTGCTGGTCTGGCAATTCCTGATTGACTGGTTTAAGATTCCATTTCTGGGCAAGCCAAACTGTAATTAAGTCTCAGTTTAGTGAAGTGGGGCTTAGCATAAGTGGCTCCATTTTGGGCCTGTTATCTTGTTTTTAACCATAGTAAAGGAGGGTTTTGATTAAAGAAGTTGGGCTCTGAGAAATTCATGGTTGTTAATATGTCTTGGAAATTCTTCCAGATATTTTGAAGGGCTATTCTTTTTTTAAATTTTATTTTATTATGTTATGTTAGTTACCACACAATACATCATTAGTTTTTGATGTAGTATTCCATGATTCATTGTTTTCATATAACACCCAGTGCTCCATTCAGTACATGCCCTCCTTAACACCCATCACTGGGCTAACCCATCCCCCCACCCCCTCCCCTCTAAAACCGAGTTTGTTTCTCAGAGTCCATAGTCTCTTATGGTTCATCTCTCCCTCCGATTTCCCCCACTTCATTTTTCCCTTCCTTCTCCTAATGTCCTCCATGCTATTCTTGAAGGGCTATTTTATTTTATTTTATTTTATTTTTTAAAGATTTTATTTATTTGACAGAGAGAGACACAGTGAGAGAGGGATCACAAGCAGGGGGAGTGGGAGAGGGAGAAGCAGACTCCCGGCTGAGCAGGGAGCCCGATGCGGGACTCGATCCCAGGACCCCAGGATCATGACATGACCTGAGCTGAAGGCAGACGTTTAACGACTGAGCCACCCAGGTGCCCCTGAAGGGCTATTTTAAAAAATAATTTTATTTATTTATGTGACAGAGAGAGTGAGATAGAGAGAGCAAGAGCACAAGCAGGGGGAGAGGGAGAGGGAGAGGCAGACTCCACTGAGCATGGAGCCTGATGCGGGACCTGATCCCAGGACCCCGGGATCATGACCTGAGCAGAAGGCAGATGCTTAGCTGACTGAGCCACCCAAGCGCCCCTCTCCCAGATATTTTGGAAACAGAACAGATCATAGGTGAGGCCAACTTCTGTGCGAAAGGAATGGAGTTTTCCTGGAAGAGACAGATTCACTTGATGAGGGGCCTTTCTCCAAGCCGGGCAGAGAGGAGGGTGATTGAGAGATAGGGGAGTAGGGCTAGCAACAAGGGTCTCTGTGAAAAGCTTACTAGAGTAATAGCATTTAATGTGTCATTCCTTTGAATTTTCCCTAAACCTGTAATAAAATCTATTTTTTTAATCTTTTTTTTTAAGATTTTATTTATTTATTTGACAGAGAGAGATACAGCGAGAGAGGGAACACAAGCAGAGGGAGAGGGAGAAGCAGGCTTCCCACAGAGCAGGGAGCCCGATGCGGGCTCGATCCCAGGACCCCAGGATCATGACCTGAGCTGAAGGCAGACGCTTAACGACTGAGCCACCCAGGGGCCCCTGTAATAAAATCTATTATAACAATTTCAAGCCTGAGCTCACAACTCACGTTCTCCAGAAGTGTTTCCTATCTTCCAGCTTGAATTGGCAGCTTCCCTATTTGTACTTACAGCACCCTAGCACCCTCTCCCTAAATCTCTATTAGAGCCATTTGTGACACTACCCCTTAGATGTCTGTCTCTACCATAAGACTGAGAATCCTTTAAGGTCTGGGCCCCTGTCCATCATCTTTACATTGAGTATGAGAATTAGGAACAGTTGGAACCAGAAAATCTTGAGAAAGAGATTTTTTTTTTGTCTCTTGTGGGTATTTACTATTAAGTATGAATAACAGAGAAGTCTATAGTATGTATTGAATAAGAGAACTGCAAATAAGGGGTAGTCAGTATTTATGAAAGGAACTGATAATTTAGTAAGGAATTCATTTCTTAAAATAATGATGAGAGTGACTTAGTTTCTTATAATTTTCAATGTGCTTTGGTCCTTTTTACTGCTTTGTTTTATATATGAAATCAGTTATTGGGGAAAACAATTAAAAACAAAATCTCCTCCAAACCAGAAAATCTCTCCAGGAAGGGAGAGAAAGAAAACAATTTATTATTACTGAATTAGCATTAAACCAGAATGTGATGTATATCACAGACAATCCCCTAAAGAGATTGCAAAGACAGAAAGAAATCTCATTTTCATATAGTGTTAAAAGATAAACTGAGGCATATTAAAAATTGTAAGAGTTTATTTGAGCAAAAATCAATCCAAATTGGGCAGTGTTAAACCAGAAGTAGTTAGGAATGCTCTGTGAAAGGAGCAAGGAGAAAGATCTATACAGAGAAAGTACAGATGCAAAGAAAGGAAATTATTTGATTTGCTATAGCTCAAAGCTGAGTTGGCTGTTTGTGATTGTCTTTAGTGTTTTGATTTCCTAATTTTCAGGCATTTACAGACTTAGATTTTGATTTGTTTAAGAAGGTTACCACAGCATTAGAGCTACCTCAGTCTAATGGCCTGTTTGTTTAATTAATTTAACAATAGTTAAATGGATATAATCCATTACATCAGGTAGGTTTTGCAATTTAAAGTCAGGTACAAGTTAGGCCCATCTCCTCCCTGGAAATCGGGCAACCGGGCATTATCTTCCTTGATGATGATTTCATTGCAAAGAGATGGCTACCAGGTCCTTGAAGAAAAATTCCCGAGTTGTAAAACTGGCAAGAGGCTTATTTTTAAGAAGTTTACATACATTTGAAGGGCAGCTGGGTGGCTCAGTTGGTTAGGTATCCGACTCTTGATTTTGGCTCAAGTCATGATCTCAGGGTTATGAGATGGAGCCCTGCATTGGGCTCCACGCTCAGCATGGAGTCTGCTTGAGATTCTCTCTCTCCCTCTGCCCTTCTCCCCCCAGCTCACACATTCTCTCTCTCCCTCAAATAAATAAATAAATAAATCCTTTTAAAAAATTTACATATATTTGAAAAGGAGAGAGAAAGAAATTCTGAAAGAAAGGGATGAGGTGAAATGGGGAGAGGAGGAGTTTCTTCCCTTAGTTTTCAAAAAGGAATATTAAGCCTCTTAATTTGTACTTGCTTTATACAGTTTGTAAGTAGAGAGTGAACTCAGTTTCCAAACATATGTTTCTTTTATAATTCTCACAGTGATTTAATTAAGTAAATTGCTCCTGGGTTTCTCAGACATCTAAATACCTGGAAGGACTGAACATTTGTTAAATGCCTATTGTGTATGAGAAAAGTATGTTAGTGCTGTGTGAGATACAAAGATGAATAAGGCACTTCCTGTGTTCCAAGAGTACTTATTGACTCTGAATCAGAACTTCTAGAGAAAAACCGAGGTCTAGGAAGGTTAAATCACTTAACCTAGGTCACATAGCTAGTTAATGGAAAAGTACAACTAATAGCTCAGGTCCTTACATGCTGTTTCAGGGCTCTCTCAACTTCACATAACACTTCTGATATCTTAATGAGGCACAAGTAAAAAAATTTTTTAAGATTTTATTTTTAAGTAATCTCTACACTGGACATGGAGCTCGAACTTACAACCCTGAGATCAAGAGTGGCATGCTCCACTAACTGAGCCAGCCAAGCACCCGAGGCACAAATAATTCTTTGACAGAGTGCCCGGGAGAAATGAGAACTCTTACCCTGACATGTACTGAAGTCTGAATCAATTTTTTAGTTTTTGTTTATATTTTCTGCATTCATTTTTTTTTTTTTTTTAAAGATTTTATTCATTTGACAGAGAGAGACACAGTGAGAGAGGGAACACAAGCAGGGGAAGTGGGAGAGGGAGAAGCAGGCTCCCCGCAGAGCAGGGAGCCCGATGCGGGACTCGATCCCAGGACCCTGGGACCATGACCTGAGCCGAAGGCAGACGCTTAACGACTGAGCCACCCAGGCGCCCCTCTGCATTCATTTTTTAAAAAAAACTTTTATATTGTAGAACAATAAAAACATCCATTAATGAAGTATTATTAGGTAAATATCATTGTAATTGCCACCCAGGTCACAAATCAAACTTAGAAGCTTTTCTATAACCACTACCCCAATCACAGCCCCATTCCTCCCAAAAACTGCTATCCTGACTTTCACAGTAAAAACTTCCTTGCATTTTGTTATGGTTTGATTAACCAAGTGTGCACTTCCAGGCACAATGATTTAGTTTTGCCTGTGTTATAAAAATTTGCTAAAGTCTCATAAGTCTCAGTCTTAGTTAGGCTGCTGTAGCACTACAGACTGGTGGCTTAAACAACAAAATTTTATTTTTCACAGTTCTGGAGACTGGGAGGTCTAAGATCAAGGTGCCAGCAGATTCAGTGTCTGGTGAAAGCTTTCTGCCTGGTTTGTAGGCAGTAGCTTTCTTACTGGATGCTCACTTGGCAGAAAGAGAGAGGAGGCTCTGTTTTGTTCTTGAAAGGGTGCTAATCCCATTATTGGGGCTCTACCCTTATGATTTTATCTAAACCTAATCACCTCCCAAAGGCCTCGCCTCCAAATACCATTACATTGGGGTTTGGAGCTTCAACATAGGAATTTTGGAGGACACAAACATTCAGTCCAAAGCAGTCTCTTATAATCTACAGTTTCCCCTCCCATACCTTTTTTTTTTAGAGGTGGGGAGGGGCCAAGGGAGAGGGAGAGAGAATCTTAAAGCAGGCTTCACGCCCAGCACAGAGCCCAATGTGGGGCTCCATCTCTTGACCGTGAGATCATGACCTGAACCAAAATCAAGAGTTGGATGCTTAACCTACTGAGACATGCAGGCACCCCTCCTCCAATACCTTTCCTTTAAATTTATCTCTTGAAAAACTTGTTTTGATCTATAGAATCTCCTAACAGTCTGGATTTTGTTCATTATATATTCATGTTGCAGTTTAACATATTCCTCTGTTCTCTATTTTCTGCACATTGGCAGCTAGATCCAGATACTTTTGACAAGACTATAGTTTAGGTGGTATTATGTTCTTTATCAGCAGCTAACCTAAAGTCTATTTTATTTGGTCCTTTTGTGATGTTAACAGCCACTGATACTTAATGCCTTGGTTACTTGATTAACTGGGGGGTTGGAAATGTTGATATTTTCCTCTGCCAATTTCTTTTTTTAAAATTTTTTTTTTTACATAATCTCTACACCCAACATGGGCCTCATACCTACAATCCTGAGATCAAGAGTTGCATGCTCTACCAACTGAGCCAGCCAGGTGCCCTAATTCTGTCAGTTCTTTTTTTTTTTTTTTTAAAGATTTTATTTATTTATTTAATTGACAGAGAGAGAGAGAGACAGCGTGAGAGGGAACACAAGCAGGGGAAGTGGGAGAGGGAGAAGCAGGCTTCCCGTGGAGCAGGGAGCCCGATGCGGCGCTTGATCCCAGGATCCTAGGATCTATTCCCACATTGGGCTCCTTGCCCAGCAGGGAGCCTGCTTCTACCTCTGCCTGCTGCTCTCCCTGCTTGTGCTCTCTTTCTCTCTCTGACAAATAAATAAATAAAATCTTTAAAAAAAAATGAAAAATTACATATTCATGGATTTAAACGTATATAATATGTGTCAATTCATTGCAATTGTTAGCTTTATTGAAGCTCAAATTGTACCATCATTCGTCAGTAGGAGCCTCTTTAAATTGGTACTGTAAGGGAGGAAAAGAAATTTTTTTTCCTCTACCCATTTTGGGTTCTCTGGCTTGCACCCAATAAAATACATTAACAAAAGACAGATTAACAAGAGAAAAACAAACAAATTTATTAACATGTGCATCGTGCATACACATGGGAGTACTCAGAGACCAGTAACTCAAAGAGGTAGTTAAAAACTAGGCTTATATAGCATCTTAAAAAAAAGAACAATAAATTTTTAGAGAAGTGACAAGACAAAGGAAAAGAACTTTGAGCTTCTGGGGGTGGCAAATTGTGAGAAGGCAAATATATGGAGAAACTAATGGTAGATAACAGCTAATTTCAGCAAGGTTTGTTATGTAGTTTCCTCTGATGCTGTCTCTGTGCTAATAAAGGTCTACAGTTGTCTCCAGTGATTAACTTCTGTCCTTCTTAATAGAGAGGGCAAAGGAGGACACTTTTAGAAACTTATATCCTGCTTTTAGGCAAATAAGAGGAGGGCAGAGAGCTTTTGTATCTGTTTCTCCTCAATTGCCTTCAGCTTAAGAAAGCTTACATACCTTCTAGAAAAATAAGAAATAAATTTGTAAAGAAATGACAAGACAAAAGGGGTTTGGGCTAGGAGCAGTAAATTGTAGGAAAGTGACTAGAAGATATATGGAGGGAAAACTAGTGGAAGATAAGGGTTATTTTAGTAAGTCTGTTTGTACAGACCCACTCAGTGTCAATTACCAGTCTCTGGTGATAAGTGTGTTCTTTTATTCCTGGTAAAAGGTAGAGGGTACTTTTCTCATGGGAAATTTTATGGCCTGCTTTAGGTAGAAAAGGGAGGGGTGGTCAGAGAGCCCTTCCTGTTTCTAAAGCATCTTTAGCTCAAAATAATCAATATACCAAAGTGGCATAATTTGGGGTGGCATGTCCCAAACTCTTTCATGCCTAAGTGGCATATTCTCCTGCTCTTTAGTACCTGAGTCCTTTAGATATGACCCTAGTAGTCTTTTAAAAAATACATATTATTTTACTTTTTATTATCGAAATTTTCAAACATACACACAAGTAGAAAGAAGAGTATAATGAACTCTGTTTACCTGACATCCAGTTTCAATAATTATCAATATACTGCCAATCTTGCTTCATCTGTACTTACACATACCCTATTCCTTCCCGATTATTGTTATTATTTTTAGAGCTTTTTTGAGGTATAACTTACACATCATAAAATTCACACACCACTGTGTGAGATTCAATGACTTTTTTTTTTTTTTTTTTTAAATTTTATTCATTTATTTGAGAGAGAATGAGCTAGAGAGAGCATGAGAGGGGGGAGGGTCAGAGGGAGAAGCAGACTCCCTGCTGAGCAGGGAGCCCGATGCGGGACTTGATCCTGGGACTCCAGGATCATGACCTGAGCTGAAGGCAGTTGCTTAACCAACTGAGCCACCCAGGCGCCCGAGATTCAATGACTTTATTCAATTTATAGAGTTGTGCCACCATCACCACAATATAGTCTTGAAACATTTCTACCACCCAAAAATGTTGCCTTATGGTTATTTGAGAAAGGGTGTGTAGAGGAGGAAAAATAATTTTCCCTTTACCCTTCTAAGTTCTTGGGTAAGACCCTGTCAAAGACTGATTAACGAGAAAGAAACATACATACGTGTATTAATGTGTACACTTCACAAATACATGGGAGATACCCAGAGGAAAATGAGTAATTCCTCAAACTTGGGTAATTTTTCATTCATTGTACTATGTCCTCAGGGAACCCTCTCAATTTTCTTGCAAATTTTAAAAATATTATTTATTTGGAAATCTTTTTTGCCCCATTTTTATAGTTCCCCAGTTCTGGAAGTTCTCCGCTTGAGTTTGAGTTTCCCCAAAAGCAAACATTCAAACCCTAGGGAAAAAATTTCAAATTCAAATACATTTATTTTAAAAGACTGAATCACAGTATAACTTGTTATTAGAGATCTACCCCTTTTTAAAACACTTTTTAGAGGCATAATTTACACAAGGTGCACAAATCTTGTGTACAGTTGTTTTTTGCTTTTAAAAAATTTACCTACCAGCGTAACACCACCGAGAGGAAGATAATGAAAAACTTCCATCACCATAGGATGTTCCCTCAGGTCCCCTGGCTGTCAATACTCCCTAAAGCAACCATTAGCCTGACTTTGTCATTATTTTGGCTTGTTCTTGAACTACACATATATGTGAAGTTCTAGTCCACTCTTTTTAACGGCTTCTTAATATTATATAACGTATACACCACACTTTAAGTATTCCCTAACTGAGCACTTATTTCCAATATTTATATTATGAATACCGCAAGGGGCGTGCTTGTCATAGTTCCACAGGAGGGAGGCATGGTGGGCTGAGAGCTCCCTCGCTTCTCCGGCCTAGCGGAATCTCCCGTCTCGCTGTGCCGCCACACCTTGCCTCCGAAACCTACCAGCACTGTACCCAAGAGACCCGGATTACAACAGCAGTCCGCTTCTACTGCGCTCCCGGAACTGGCGCGGTGGTAACTCCCGCTGTTTCCGCTGCTGAGGGGGCGGGGCTGGAGCCGCCCTGCCGTCGCCGTCGTGGTCGCGGGCTGATGACGGACTGCGCCGCGTGCTCCCCCACGTGTGCTGCAGTTCTCCCGGTGTCTGCGGGGCAGCCGGGGTGCTTTCCCTGGGGGCGTAGTAGCTGGCACCTCCGGTGCGGGACCGCAGCGGCTCGGGGGCTCCGAGCGCTAAGTAGGGAGCGCTGGTGGCCGCCGGGGCAGAGGGCCTGCCGTCATGGAGCACCTTTTCCTGGAGGTGGCGGACGCGCCGCTATGCTTACTCGCTGCCAAGAACGAGAAGAGCCGCAGCGAACTGGGCAGGTTCTTGGCCAAACAGGTAAAAGAAGGAGGGAGAGGGAAATTGCCGGGCAGACCCCGGCCGCCCCCCTCGCGCGTGCCCTGCAGCCCTGAGCGAGACGCGCTACTTTTAAGGGTAGAGAGTAGCGGCGTTCTGTCACCCTGGACCCCTCCCCAGGGCTGGCCGGGGGCAGAGACGTCCGCGCGTATTTGAGGAAATTGGAAGAAGCCTTTTGTGTTTATCTGAGAGACCCTTCCGTCCTCTCCACCAGCCGACCACCCTGCAGCACTCTGTGGGAGACGTGGCCT
This sequence comes from Neomonachus schauinslandi, assembly GCF_002201575.2. NCBI lineage: Eukaryota > Metazoa > Chordata > Mammalia > Carnivora > Phocidae > Neomonachus > Neomonachus schauinslandi. The sequence continues at coordinate 69,310,597 of NC_058410.1, forward strand.
TCCGAAAGAAATGTGGTTTTTCTGTAATGTGTATTACTCTAGTGTGCCAAGTCTAAGCCACCCCTGTTAGTCTGGGTGACTGTTTTTCTTTTCTGCCCCATCCCATAGTTTTGGCCAGCTGACACGTATTGATTGCGTTCTTGCTTTGCGTGAGGCACGGTGTGGTTCTGTGAGGAGACAGAAATTCGTTACGATCTCTGCCCCCAGGGAATTTAGCATCTATTTTTGGACAGAGTTCATAAACACAAAACAACTGAAGGGCAAAGCAAGACAGCTAGTGCTAACTGTGTGACATTAACCATAGGCATTATTAGGTGAATTAGAGTCTTCTAGGACATGGGTTTTTGACCTTTTAAGAGCCTTCCCTCGACTCCCTACTGTCTGAGTTGAGGACCTTTATCATGCATTTTTTTCACGTTGCATTTTAATATCCTATTTTATGCTTCCTCACCCCCAATATCTTTGAGCTTCTTGAGAGTAGAAAATGGGGTTTTTTTTCCTTCTAACTCCAGTATCTATAACTTATTTATTCAGTCATAAATGCGTTGTGTATATATCCCATTGCTTAGGAAGCAACGAGAGTATTTTGGGTCTGGAGCAGCTGAGAACTAACATAAGAGGCATTTCTGTTTGGTGACAGCAAACTGAAAATCCAAAGGGGAGGGAGGAGTCAAAGATCTTGGGGTTTCTGGCTTCTGAGACCCAGTGAAGGGAATCACTAAACAAATGGTGAGCTGTAGAAAGAAAACTGAGTTTTGATGGGTTGGACTAAGAAAAGAGATAATCAGTTTGTATGAGCTGAGCTTCTGGTGACAGGCTCCTGGGTTATGTATTGTTGCTGGAGGTATTTTTTGTAAGTGGGCTTTAGAATTCAAAGCACAAATTCTGAATCTGGGGATCATGGACCAGCAACAGGAGATTTATGTTTCCACGCCACTGTAACTGGATGTAAAATTGTTTATGTTTGGGGAGTAGGGTGGGGAAATGGTTTGTAGTCTTTAATAGATAAAGTTTTAGAGAATCTGACACACATAAGTGTGAGAACTCATTTGGATTCTGAGATTGTATAGAAATAGTATTGGACTTGAAAGCTACTCGAAAGTTCAGTTGAATTAAGGAGATTAGGACACCTTTGCTTCTCCCTTTTCTTTGCTTCACATTGTCAAATTCTGTCCTATCTGAGATGTCTTTCAGGCTTGTTGCTTGAACCATTCTCAGTAACCATAATCATTTCAAGACTTTCACTCAGAAGAGTTGATTGTGTCGCCATTCTCTTTTTCTCCTATTTTTGGAAACAAAACAATTTTTATTGGAGAGCAAAGACTTTTGAAAACATGATTCTCATTGCAGTTGAGATCTGAAGTAAGAATTTTTTTAGGATTGTTTGTTTTTATGTTCTTTATCTCAGCTGGTGACACCACTGACACCACCTTCTCTCTATCCAGTCACTTTAGAGAACTGAGTGTCCTCATTCCTTTCACTCCTTTTCCTTCACATATGGCCAAGTCTTCCATGTTTTATTTATTCAATATTGAATCTATTCCTTCCTTTTCATCCCTACTACCACCACCATCCTATAGTTCTGACTCCATTCCAGTGTGTGTGTTTTCCAACATCTCCAAGCAATTCTCAGACACAAGCTAGGTGTCTTAAAATTTAACTCAGTTCTGACATTGTCTACCTGGAGATAGCATCAGATCCCACATGTTAGGGGTTCAGTCCTACAAAACTGTCCCCCACCCCCAATTCAGATGCCAATTAAGAGTCCAGGTTGTCAGGTAGGAGGATGGGTTAGCCTGGTGTTGGGTATTAAAGAGGGCACGCTCTGCATGGAGCACTGGGTGTTATACGCAAACAATGAATCATGGAACGCTACATCAAAAACTAATGATGTAATGTATGGTGATTAACATAACAATAAAATTAAAAAAAATACAGGTTGTCACCTGAACTTCTGACCAACTGGCTGTGGGTTGGAAGTTCCTACAACCCCCTCCTTGGATTTGATTAAATTGCTAGAGTGGCTCACAGAACTCAGAGAAACATTTTACTTACTAGATCAATGGTTTATTATCAAAGGATATAATTCAGGGCGCCTGGGTGGCTCAGTCATTAAGCGGCTGCCTTCGGCTCGGGTCATGATCCCAGGGTTCTGGGATCGAGTCCCACATCAGGCTCCCTGCTCAGCGGGAAGCCTGCTTCTCCCTCTCCCACTCCCCCTGCTTGTGTTCCTGCTCTTGCTGTCTCTGTCAAATAAATAAATAAAATCTTTAAAAAAAAAAAAAGGATATAATTCAGCAGTTGCCAGATGGAAGAGATGCATAGGATAAGGTATGTGAGGAGTGCAGAGCTTCCATGCCCTCTCCAGAGGTGACACTTTTTTTTTTTAAAGATTTTATTTATTTATTTGACAGAGATAGCGAGAGCAGGAACACAAGCAGGGGGAGTGAGAGAGGGAGTAGCAGGCTTCCCGCCGAGCAGCCCGATGTGGGGCTCGATCCCAGGACCCTAGGATCATGATCGGAGCCGAAGGCAGACACTTAATGACTGAGCCACCCAGGCGCCCAAAAGGTGACACTTTCTCCACATATCCATGTCTTCACTGACTTGGAAGCTCTCCTGATCAAGTCCTTTTGGGTTTTTATAGAGACTTCATTACATAGGTATGGTTGATGAAATCTTTAGCCATTAGTGTTGGAACTCAGTGTCCAGCCCCTGGCCTGTGAGGTGGAGGTGGGGGTAGGACTGAAAGTTCCAACACTGTAATCATTTGGTTGGTTCTCTTGACAACCAGTCCCCATCCTTGGGTCTTTCCAAAATTTACTACCTTGGGGCACCTGGCTGGCTCAGTTGATAGAGCATGCAACTCTTCATCTTGGGTAGTGCGTTCAAGCACCATGTTGGGCCTAGAACTTACTTTAAAAACCAAAAAAAAGACCCTTAAATTCACGTCCTTAACATAACAGCATAACAAAGGACACCTTTATCACTCTCCTCACAGGAAATTAATTCCAAGGGTTTTTAAGAAAATGTACTATTATAAATCATGGGGAGTCTGGGTGGTTCAGTCTGTTAAGCGTCCCACTCTTGGTTTTGGCTCAGGTTGAGATCTCATGGGTGGTGAGATCAAGCCCTGGTCCCACTCTGCTCAACCGAGAGTCTGCTTGAGGATTCTGCCCCTCTGCCCCTCCCCCCACATGTGCACGAAGCTCTCTTTCTCGCAAATAAATCTTTAAAAAAAATGCTTTATAAATGATAATATCACGCATCCCTTACCTCCTTGATCACTGTCTGTGTTCAGGAAGAGCAGGGTGCTTAAGATACTGGAACTGAAGTATGGCTGAAGAGCAAATCTATTCTCTTAATTCCTTTTGGGGCCTTGAACAAGTTACTTAACTCTCCTGAGTCTCAGTTTCTTGATACATTACATATGGCAGCTGCTAAATAGTTGCAAGGACTCCGGTTCTGCTGCTAGCTTTGTGACCTTAACCCCTTTTTTATTTTTCAGTTTCCTTATCTGTAAAATGGGGATAATATTACCACTTTATGGGTTGCTGGGAGAATTAGATGCCTAGACTATTGTAAGCAGTGTTTATAAAAAGTGGTTAATTATTATTGCTATAAATAAGATTGTTGTAAGATCTAGATAATGCATGTGAGGAGCTTACTAAAGTGCTTGGCACAAAGTAAATAATCAGTACATGTGAGCTTTAATAATAATAATAATTTTTAAAAACCACTTTATTGAGATACATTTCACGTACCTTATACTTCATCCATTTATTTAAGTGTACAGTTCAGTGGTTTTTGCTATGTTCACAGATATGTGCAATTGTTATCACAGTTTATTTTAGACTGATATTTAGACATTTTTCTTTTTTTTTTTAATTTTTAAAAAAAATTTATGTAAGTAATCTCTACACCCAATGTGGGGTTCAAACTCATGACCCTGAGATCAAGAGTTGCATGCTCTTTTCGACTGGGCCAGTGAGGCGCCCTGACATTTTCATTATTTCAAAAAGAATCCCCATATCTTTTAGCTAACCTCATTCCCCCCCCCCACCCTGCCACTGCATTGCTGTGCTCTCCCAAATCCCCCCAGGCAACCACTAACTTACTTTTTTTCTCTCTAGGTTCCCTATTCTGGTCATTTAATATAATTATCATTAATAAGTCATCTGAATCTGTCCCCATTCTGTATAAAAGCTCCCCATTGTCTCCAGAATAATAATCCAAGCTTTCTAAAGTGGTATATGGTATATGAGGTGTTTTTTAGTTTTTGAAATTTTTAAACTTTAAAAGTTTCTTTAAAAAAAAGAAAAGGTTTATTTATTTAATCTCTACACCCAACATGGGGCTTGAACTCATGATCAAGAGTCTCATGTTCTTCCAAATGAGCCAGCCAGGTGCCCCCAAAATAAAAATTTATTAAAAGGAACTGTTTTTTGTTTTCTTTTTCCTGTCAACCTTATTTCCATTTTTTGTTTCAAGTATTTTTTAATCCAGCCTACTGGTTCTCAACTGGGGTAATTTTGCCCCAAGGGCAAATCTGGAGACATTTTTGGTTGTCCCAACTGGTGGTGGTGGGGTTGCTTCTAGCATATAGTGTTTAGAGGCCAGCGATGTTGCTAAATATGTTACAATGTATGGGATAGCCTCACAAGGTATCATCCAGCTCCAAATATCAGTAGCGCAAAATTAAGAAAGAAACCTCAAATATATGTACACCTAATAACAGAAGATCAAAATATGTGAATCAAAAATTGACAGAAGGGGTGGCTCAGTCGTTAAGCATCTGCCTTCGGCTCAGGTCATGATCCCAGGGTCCTGGGATCAAGCCCTGCATAGGACTCCCTACTCTGTGGGAAGCCTGCTTCTCCCTCTCCCACTCCCCCTGCTTGTGTTTCCTCTCTCACTGTGTCTCTCTCTGTCAAATAAAGAAATAAAATCTTAAAAAAAAAAAAAAGTGACAGAAGAGGAAAAACAGGCAAATTCGCAATTACAGTTGGAGACTTTGACATTCTATCCTGACAAACTGATAGAACAAATACAGAAAATCACTAAGCATGTGGAAGACCCACTATCAATAAACCTGACCTATTTGACATTTATGAGTGCTGTGCCTAATAACAATAGAATACATGTTCTGCTCATCTGGAACATTCACCAAGATAGAGCATATTCTGAGCCATTAAACAAGTCTCAATAAATTTAAGAGAATTAAAATCATACTTGGGATATTCAGTGACCCCACTGGAATTAAATTAGGGGAAAAAAGCCCCAAAAAGATACTGGCAAAATCCCTAAATGTTAGAAATTGAAAAACAAAATAAGAGAAAAAAAAAAGATGGTTAAAGGAAAATCACTGGGAGAATCAGAAATTTTTTTTTTTTAAAGATTTTATTTGAGGGGCGCCTGGGTGGCTCATTCGATTTAAGCGACTGCCGCCGGCTCGGTTCGTGATCCCAGGGTCCAGGGATTGATCCCCACCACCGGCTCCTTGCTCAGCGGGGAGTCTGCTTCTCCCTGCATGCTGTTCCCCCTGCTTGTGCTTGTGCTCTCTCTTGCTCGTTCACTCTCTCTGTGTCAAATAAAATCTTTAAAAAAAAAAAGATTTTATTCGAGAGAGAGAGCACAAGCTGTGGGGAGGGCAGAGGAAGAGGGAGAAGCAGACTCCCCCACCGAGCAGGGAGCCCGACGAACATGGGACTCAATCCCAGAACCCTGAGATCATGACCTGAGCCGAAGGCAGATGCTTAAATGGCCGAGCTATCCAGGCATCCCCATGAAAGTATTTTGAACTGAATAATTTAAATGAATTGTGGAATGCGGCTAGAGCAGTATTTAGAGGGAAATTCATAACATTTTCAAAACATTGAATTCTTTTTTTTTTTTTTTTAATTAGACCCCATGCCCAGTGGGGAGCCCAACACAGGGCTTGAACTCTTGACTTCAAAATCCAGAGTCACATGCTCTATCGACTGAGCCAGCCAGGCGCCCTATAACATTAAATTCTTATATTAGGAAAGAAACATTTGAAATCAGTGATATTTTTTAAGCTTTCACCTTAGAGAATTAGAAAAGGAAGAGCAAATTAAACCCAAAATAAGTAGAAGAAAGACAATAATAAAGGTAAGAGTAGAAATTAGTGAAATAGAAAACGGACAAACAATAGAGCAATCCAGTGAAACCAGAAGGTGAGTCTTTGCAAAGACTGATCAAGAATAAATGGGAAAGATCCATACTACTAGGAATGAAAATGCCACTGTTAACAGATTCTAAAAAGAGTAAAAAGATAGGTGATTAATATGAACAATTTTATGCTAATAAATTAAGCAGTTTAGATCAAAGAGTGTTTGAAGAATACAAACTACCAAAGACCACTCAAGAAAAACAAGCTAGGAATAGAACACAAGTTAGGAATAGAACAAAATTTCCTCAAGCTGATACAGAGCATTTACAAAAATGGAGAAAAGATTGAACAGATGATAAATGAGTGGCTATTAAACACTTGAAGAAATTCTAAACATCTTTGATGATATCTTTGATGATAGCTAGAAACAGTGAAGTAGTGAGGATAGCTATCAACATGCAAATGGGTAATAAAGTTGTGGTTTGTTCATAGTGAAAAACTAGTCAGTAATAAAATGGAATAAATTACTGAAGCATTTAATTACACGGATGATTGTCAAAAGCATTATGCTGAGCAAAATGGACAGAAAAGAGCATGTACTATATGATTAAATTTATTTGTTTATTTATTTTAAGATTGTATTTATTTATTTGACAGAGAGAGACAGTGAGAGAGGGAACACAAGCAGGGGGAGTGGGTAAGGGAGAAGCAGGCTTCCCGTGGAGCAGGGAGCCCGATGCGGGGCTCGATCCCAGGACCCTGGGACCATGACCTGAGCCAAAGGCAGACACTTAACGACTGAGCCACCCAGGTGCCCCAATATATGATTAAATTTATATAAAGTTGTAGACTAGTTTAATCTGTGGTCATAAAATCATATTATTAGTTGCCTGTTGGTAAGGGGATTGATTCCCAAGGAACATAAGGGAACTTTGGGTTTGATACTTTAACTGGGTGGTGGTTACACGGGTGGGTACATATGTCAAAACTCATCAAACTGGGGTGCCTGGGTGGCTCAGTCATTAAGTGTTTGCCTTCAGCTCAGGCCATGGTCCCAGCGGCAGAAGCCTGTTTCTCCCTCCCCCATCCCCCTGCTTGTGTTCCCTCTCTTGCTGTGTCTCTGTCAAATAAATAAAATCTTTAAAAAAAAAAAACTCATCAAACTATAAATGGGTGCATTTTATTGTATGTAAAGTATATGTCAGTGAAGATTTATGTATGTATGTATGTATGTATGTATTTAAGTTGGTTTTTAGAAAGCTAAATATCTGAGGGCACCTGGCTGGCTCAGTCGGTAGAGCATGCAACTCTTGATCTTGGGGTCAGGAGTTTGAGCCGCATGTTGGGCATAGAGTTTACTTTTTTAAAAAAAGGCTAAATATCTATTTATTCTTTTTTTTTTTTTTTTAAAGATTTTATTTATTTGACAGAGAGACACAGCCAGAGAGGGAATACAAGCAGGGGGAGTAGGAGAGGGAGAAGCAGGCTTCCTGCAGAGCAGGGAGCCCGATGTGGGGCTCAATTCCAGGACCCCAGGATCATGACCTGAGCCGAAGGCAGACGCTTAACAACTGAGCCACCCAGGCGCCCCAATATCTATTTATTCCAACATGGTTTTCCAGATCACCTTTTTTTTTTTTTTTCAAGATTTTATTTATTTATTTGAGAGAGTGAGCTGGGGAAGGGGTGTAGGGAGAGGGAGAGAGAGAACCTCAAGCAGACTCCATGCTATGCGTGGAGCCTGATGCAGGGCTTGATTCTGAGACCCTGAGTCACCCAGGCACCCCTACTGTATACTTTTTTAAATGATATCTTTAGTGGGCTTGTTTATAGGGACATTCGGCAGTTGAAAATGTCATATCATGCTCCTGTGAATCATGACCAAATCTGTTAAATTTCCTTGTAGGACTAATATTGATAGAAATTGTTCCAATGTAACCTCTCTCCCCCATCAGTGCTTTATTCAGAATTAGTTGTTTTATGAGTGAATGCCCTTATATTTTGGAAGATTTCATAAGAGGTCAGGTGTAAGGTGACCTTTTCTGAGAGATAATTTTGGAAAAAATTGTTAAATTTTTGCATATGGTATTTAGGTTGTATTCAAGCTGCACTCTTATCGATAACTTTAGTGTGAAACTCCTTAGGATAAATACATAGCATTGGATTTGCTGGGTCAGAGGGTATGACCCTTAAGCAGTTTAAAACCTGAGGTCTCATTGTCAGTAGCAAGGTTGTATAGATCTGCATGCACACTAGCAACATGAGACCTTTTACACACTTTTTCAGTTTTCCTTGTTACTCTTATGGACATTCTGAGCCCAGGCACTAGAATTTTGTGGTCTGTTTCATCTTGCGTATCAAAGTGTGGCTGTCTCCTTTGGATTCTGTTTTGTTTATTTATTAGAGGTTGGAGCCTTCATAGGGATATCCTCATTCATTTTCTGGAATTGATTTATCTCTATCCTTTCTTCAAGAGAGTTGGCAGTTTTGCATACTAACTCTAAGGTTTTTGTTTTGTTTTTTCCCCATGTAATTTCTGTTTTCCTTCAAGAGCAAAGGAGCTGGGGGAAACACTGGATTCTCTGGGAAATATTGAGACCATGAAACAGATTATTTTTCAGGAAAGCTATGTAGCATTTTACGTGGAATTCAGGTATCAGTCCTATCGCTCAAACCCCAGTGCGCTCTTTGTTACAGCCTTTTACTTTAAATTCACTGTAATCTTCTATTGCAAAAACCCCCATTGTGTTTTATAAGATAAATTCACTTATGAAATCTGGAAATTGGTTGTTTTGATTCCAAACTAGGATTTTTGCTTTTCTGCAGCAGTACAAATGAGTAGCATTTATACAGATACATTGTTTTGCCTTTCTCTCAGGTGTGGACACCTCAAGATCGCCAGTGTATCCTGAATACCTTAGCCCAATTACTTCTGGATAAAGACTGTACTATACTGGTTGGTCGCCAGCTGCGCCCTCTTCTTCTGGATTTGCTGGAAAGGAATGCTGAGGCCATTAAAGCCGGAGGTCAAGTCAACCACGATCTACACGAACGGCTCTGTGTGTCAATGAGCAAACTCATCTGTAACCATCCTGATGTTCTCCCGTGAGTAACAGTTTTTTCTTCGTATTTCTCCTTGAGGTAGTAGAACCAGCTGTCTCCTGGGAAGTAAAGGAGGAGTCTGAGTTGAGAAGAAGGAAAGAAGGGAAATATAAGAAAGAAGAAAGGTAAGTGGTATTGTTTTATAAAAATGATCACAACAGAATCCCTTTATCCAGCTCAGTTTAGTGACCATTTACTATGTTCTTTTAAGTCTTGGCCATCAAGACAGGCCTGGAAAAATGGCTAAGACATGTTCCCTGCCTTCAAGGATTGTATCATCTGGTGAGACATCCATATAAGGCGATTTAATTGTATTTACTTATTTATTTTCAAAGATTTTATTTATTTGTCAGAGAAAGAAAGAGTGTGCACAAGCAGGAGGAGCCGCAGGCCAGGCTCCCGTCTGAGCAAGGAGCCCGATGCAGGACTCAATAAGAACTTTCATTCTAGGGGCGCCTGGGTGGCTCAGTCATTGTCTGTCTTTGGCTCAGGTAATGATCCCAGGGTCCTGGGATCGAGCCCCGCATCGGGCTCCCTGCTCTGTGGGAGGTCTGTTTCTCTCTCTCCCACTTCCCCTGCTTATGTTCCCTCTCTCGTCTCTCTCTGTCAAATAAATAAAAAAAAAAAAAAAAAAAAATTTTATTTCTAAAGTTGAATAATATCTGTGCACTAATAAGAGTATCTCTCTCTTTTTTAAAGATTTTATTTGAGAGAGAGAAAGTGCGTGTGCACGAGCCTGTGCAAGTGGGGAGGGTCAAAAGGGGAGGAAGAAGGTTAGGGAAAAAGAATCTGAAGTGGATTCTCCACTGAACGGGCAGCCTGATGCGGGACTCGCTGTCAGGACTGTGAGCCATCCAGGTGACCCTAAGAGTATCTGTTATATCCATCTCTTATTTATTAGTTTTCATCAACATAATAAGTACACTTTGGCTTTCTTGGAACTATGATCTCTAATCTGGTTCTTGAATGAAGGGTATAAGAAATGAAGGCTTGGGAGAAAGCCATAATTTGTATGAGCTTTTCTAAAAGGGGAGGGAAAAAATGAGCCCAGGTTGATGGAACTAGAAAATACACAGCAAATATCAATGTCAAACTTGGTAATTAGGAACATATGCTGTGGGTTGATTGAGGTTGAGATTGTGGCCTCACTTAGTGCTGTAATCATTTAGATGTACTTGTCTGTGGTACCATTTCATAAGGTATGCCAACTATCCTGTACTTACCATTTGAGATTGACGTGTGGGTAACTTGAACCCCATTTCTCCTAAGCCTTTGTGGTAGAGTGCTTCTGGATTGTGTTTGAGAATCATTAAAATGGTGGATTAGTTATGTCTGATTTCCCATCCGCTTCAAGTTTTATGTTCTTATTAAATGCACGTGAGCACACCTCTGTTTTTTCTTCTTTTCATTTTGCCAAGGCTGTAGATTTTATTTACGCTCCCATCTCATTCCAAAAATTATATAATGCAGTTTACAAAAGTGCCTGTGATAGAGTAATTTAAAAAACAAGCAAAAAAAAAAGAGCTGTGTATAAACGAATCAATGCATGTTGTACAATAAACTATAGACAATGATATAGAATGAGATTTTGATTTTTAGTTTTAAGAATTATAGCTGATTGGGCACCTGGGTGGCTCAGTTGGTTAAGTGACTGCCTTCAGCTCAGGTCATGATCGTGGAGTCCCGGGATCGAGTCCCGCATCGGGCTCCCTGCTCAGCAGGGGGTCTGCTTCTCCCTCTGCCCTCTTCCTTCTCGTGCTCTCTGTCTCTCATTCTCTCTCTCTCTCAAATAAATAAATAAAATCTTTAAAAAAAAAAAAAAAGAATTATAGCTGATTAATTCAACATGTGCCCCAAATTTCCTCTGTAGAGGAAATATACCTAATGTATTAGGAATATACCAAATATATTTAGATAGGATCCCCCAATTTTAGTTGAATCTTTTATATATCCTCTATTAGATAGGATATAGTATATAGTCATAGGAGACCCTTCTTTTAGGCTCAGGGCCACATCATGTGGGTAAAAAAGTCAAATATAATGGGTTATTGATTTTGCAAACAATTGAATATTATACGCTAATGGAGGTGTGTGAGCCAAATACTTAAGGGGTGGAGGAAAATCACTAAAGAGGAATGAATGTTTTCCTCTTGGAAATCAGAGGAAATTTTGTACTGTGGCAGATTGTGGAGGAAAAGCAAGGAGAGGAAGAATGAAGAGAAAAGAAATAGGTTAGCAGTGAAAATCTAGGGAAAAAAAAGAGACCGAAGAGAAGATAGTCAGTCTCCCTAGGGTCCCAATGCTTGCCATTCATTTATGGGTACATACCTCTTTCTGAGCTCAAGGTGTTGTTTGAGGCTTCCATGTGGTACTTCAGTGGTCTTAAGCATTTCTTTCTTTTCCCTTATGCTATTTGTTCATTACTAGGTGCCCCCCCCCAGCTTTATTTAGATAACAATTGAAATATATTTTTCTTGACATATAACATTGTATAAGTTGAAGGTATATTACATAGTGATTTGATACATGTATATATTGTAAAATATTTACCATAATAAGGTTAGTTAACACATCTTTCACCTCACATAATTACCATTTTGTTGCTGTTTGTTCATACTGTTTTTGCATCTAGAATCCTCAAACATATGTTTTACTCTGACAGATTCTTTGTCAGGACTCTGGGAAAGCAATCCCAGTCTGTTGATGTGTTCTCTATTCTAACATATTAGTTAGGTTTCCAAGTTCTTTTTTTTTCCTTGATTTTATTTTTTTTAAGTAATCTCAACACCCAACATGGGATTTGTGCTCACAACTGTGAGATCAAGAGTCGTACACTCTAGCCAGGTGCCCCAGGTTATTTTTGAATTTTTGACATATATGACATTGAACATCCTTGGGCATGAAATTTGTGGATCTGTAGTGGTGATTAGGAATGTGGATTTTAAAACAATGGTGTTGTTTTAGTAATAATATATACTTATACAGGATTTTATAGTGTTTAAGTATGTAGGTATATGTTTTTAATCTTTTTTGCATTTAGTGGTGGACCACTTCCTCTTTTTTTTCCTTAAGTTTATTTATTTACTTTCTGCACTCAGCGTGGGGCTTGAACTCACAACCCTGAGATCAAGAGTCATATGCTCTTCCGACTGAGCCAGTCAGGCACCCTTTAATCTTTATATTGTAACATCTTCAGTAACATCATTGTAAAATCTTATTTAAATCTTTAGAGAGGTTAACTAAATTGTTCTAAGTGTCAGAGCCAGAACTGGACCACAGGTCTTATTTCTAGATGCTGGGAAGACTGTGATGAGTTGCCCAAGTGAGTGGCTCATCCAAGGTTAGATGTTTAACTGGATGGTATTCCTTGTTGCATTTTGGACCTTATGACTCTTCATCTTCCTCCAGGAAAGAGACCCTTCTCCTCAGTCTTTGAATATTCTCTAGGGAAAAAAAACTAATGTTATTCTCTGGCTAAAGATGCTTTATTGGTCCATCCGTCATTGCTTAACCAACTGAGCCACCCAGGCATCCCATCCGTCATTGCTTAGATCAGAATTTTAGAGCACTCCTTGAAAATGATGGGTCTTTAGAGAAAAGGGTGATGTAGTCGAGTAAGTTTGGAAGAGAATATTGACCAGTCTCCCTTTTGTATACTTAGAGTGGACCAAAATTCTCTTCCTCCCATTGCTGCACAAATGTAGGGTCATTGCCAGTGCACTCTGCTCATTTCCCCCTATCTTCCTCAAAGACCCCCTGGTCAGGTTGACCATTTGGTTACTGCTTCTCTGCCTGCATGCTTGTTACTGCCCACCTAGTCCCACATGTGCTGCCAACATCAGCTGCCTTCCACTCCAGCTAGTGGAATACCAGCCTCTCTTCCCGCAAAGAGTTATTGTACTCATTCTGACAGCATCTTTGTGAAGAAAAAAATGTCCTGTTTTTTTCCCTTAATTATAAAAGTAATAAATTTAAATTATAATACAGAATTGCAAAAAGCAAAAGTCTTCTTCACCCTGAAATCCTACATTTTAGGGATAACTGTTATTAGTAGTTTCGTATATTTCCTCCCAAATCTCTTTTCTTTTTCTTACTCTGCCAGGTCTCTTCTGAGCAACAGCTGAATCTTCTAAGTCTCATATGTCCAGTCTCATTCAGAATATCACAAGTGTTAATTTACCAAACCTCTATTCCTGTTTGCCTGGCTTGCTTGTGGAAGTCCAAGCCTTCCCACCCATCTCCTGAATTTGCATTATTCCCCAATTACAGTTTTATATTTGGGGATTTGTTGAGTCAGGAATCTGGGGTATACTTCCTTGGTGCTTCAGTACAAGGTGCTCTGGAAAACAGATTCAGATGGCTCCTGCAGCTGCTCTGTCACATTCCCAGTGGGCTCTTGGGGGTTCTGTTACTGACCACTAGTTTACCAAGTTATTATAAAAGAATGCAGTTCAGGAACAGGCTGATGGAAGAGATTGCTTCATATACTAGATTTGGCAGTGATTTTTTGGATGACACCAAAGCACAAACAACAAAAGCAAAAATTGACAAATGGGACATCAAACTAAAAAGCTGATGCACAGCAAAGGAAACAAGGATGTAGAGACAACCTACAGATTGGGAGAAAGTATTTGCAAATCATTTGTCTGATAGGGGATCAATATCCAGAATATGTAAAGAACTGTGTGAAGCTTTCTTTCTTTCTTTCTTTTTTTTTAAAGATTTTATTTATTTATTAGAGAGAGAGAGTGTGTGTGTGTGTGTGTGTGTGTAAGAGAGAGTGAGTGCGGGGAGTGGCAGGAAAGATTCCCAAGCAGACTCTGTGCTGAGCATGGAGCCTGACGCAGGGCTCAATCTCACGTCCCTGAGATCATGACCTGAGCCTGAACCAGGAGTTGGACAGTTAACTGGCTGAGCCACCCAGTGGCCCCCTGTCCGAAGCTTTTTGTCCTTCTTTTGCAATCTTACTTGCTTTCGTTCTGTGCTTCATGAAAATCTGTTCATCTCTTCAGATACAACCAAAGTGTCTCTTCTGGACTCCCCCAGTTTTAGTTGAATCTTTTTTTTTGTGCCTCTTGTTGTTCCTGTAAGTGACTATCTTCCTTGTTACTGGGGGAGTCCAGGATAGTATCTCCTTGGTTTTGTATCCCTGGTACTTAACACAGTGTCTGGCTCCCAGTGAGAGGTTCAGTAAATGTTTGTTGAAGTTGAGTGCATTTTTCAGTAGAAAACATGTGGGATAAGTACTTCTGGTTTTTGTATTCTGTCAGATATCTCATGCGATGGTCCTGGTTCCTGAACTTAAACAGCATACCATCTTAGGACTAGGTAGCTTCAGTATTTGTTTCTTTGCTTTCAGACCCTTGGAAATTCCTGTTATATTCTGCTGTCCTATCTCAAAGTGGAGATGTATACTTTGATGTCCTCACCAACAAATGAAAATAATCTCTTTCTTTCTGAAGGTTTGCCCTGAGGTATTTCAAGGACACTTCTCCAGTCTTTCAAAGACTCTTCCTAGAGAGTTCAGATGCTAATCCAGTCCGCTATGGGCGCAGGCGGATGAAGCTCCGGGACCTAATGGAAGCAGCTTACAAGTTTCTGCAGCAAGAGCAGTCTGTGTTCCGGGAGCTCTGGGACTGGAGTGTGTGCGTCCCTCTCCTCAGAAGCCATGATACCTTGGTCCGCTGGTGTGTAGCTGTTGGACTTTTCCTGTGTTTCAAGTGTGGGGATGATAGAGGGAGTGTAGAGTTCTGTGCATGAGGAGGGAAAGGAAGCTATGTAAAGTGTGTTATTTTTGTTCTGGTACCTTTTGGTACCACTTAATTTCCTTTCCTTAATCATGTGTCTCTTTAGTGGAAAATGAGGTGATACTAGTGGAGTTCCACCTTTTTCAGGTTCTATCAAGTGAATTCATCATGCCTGACTTGTGTTTTCTACTCTTAAATGTATTATATTAATTCCGTAAGATTTCCTTTTCTTTTTCTTTTTTAAAGTTTGTTTATTTTAGTAATCTTTACTTCCAGTGTTGAGCTCGAACTCCCCACCCTGAGATCAAGAGTTGCATGCTCTACCAGCTGAGCCAACCAGGCACCCCTAAGATTTCCTTTTTTAGTGTTTAGTTGGCTAGCAACTTTTCTTTTTTCTTGAGAATCAGCTGCTTGTCTTGAGTTTATATACTTTGATTTTCTCCAGGTACACAGCCAATTGTCTTGCTTTGGTCACCTGTATGAATGAAGAACATAAGTTATCATTCCTTAAGAAGATTTTTAATAGTGAGGAGCTGATCCATTTCAGGTTGAGGTAAGAAGGAGGATTCCTGGAGATCTTGATGTGGCTTTGCTGTGCGTTAAAGTAATTGATGAGATCCTCATTTTCCTCAGGTTACTAGAAGAGGCCCAGCTGCAGGACTTGGAGAAGGCTTTGGTTTTGGCTAATCCAGAAACCTCCCTTTGGCGTAAGGAGAAGGAGCTGCAGTACTTCCAGGGACATCTTGTTTCAGCTGACCTCTCTTCCAGAGTGACTGCCGTCTGTGGTGTGGTGCTGCCTGGGCAGCCACCAGTCCCTGGAGAGCAGGTATGTTGGCATCAGTAGGGTGTGTGTCCTCTTCCCCTTCTTAAACACTGAGTGTGCTTTTTTTCCTTGGCTGGGCTCTGTGTTATAGGTGTGAGTCAAACTGAGTTTGCCAAATTGCTGTTCCATTTACAGAAGTATTCAGAAGAGATTAAGAAAAATTTACCCAGGGCCTTCTTCTCTGATATTTCCTTTGTCTCTGTTTGATGTTAAATTAGAAACTCTAATGATGCCCATATGAGGCTTTTAACTTCAGCAAAGCTCTTCCATATATTCTCTCTGTGACGTTATGTAGCACATGTTGTGATACCATATTTATGTGAAACAAAGGCAGCATGACTAGCCTGGCGACCCTTGGGCTGCCCTTTGGCAGAGACAGGACTAGGCCCAAGTATAACTCCCAGCAACTTTTTTCTGTCATAACATTCTTTTTGCTCATTGTTTTGGAGGCTAGTAACTGTAGTGAACTTCCCCCTGCCATATGAAATGAGCTTCTTTCTAAGAAAATGGCTCCAGACCCACACTTTTGAAAGGTTTATAGATTATAATCTAGCTCTGTAATCTGAAACTGTTGGGAGCCAGTCTGTTTTTCCCCAGCAGTCTTTAGTGAGTTGTCACTTTATGTAATGGTCACATTCACCCAGTTTTCTTTTTGGGAGATGTCCTGGTCCTTCCTTGAACCATCGGTTTGTCCATTGGGCAGTACAGTTTTTAAAAAAAGAAGCGTAATAGGGGGCGCCTGGCCGGTTCAGTCAGAAGAGCACGTGGCTCTTGATCTTGGAGTTGTGAGTTTGAGCTGCACATTGGGTGGAGAGATTACTTCAAATAAATAACCTTAAAAAATAATAAAAATTAAAAAAGGCATAATATGCATTAAAAATGCACATCTTAAATGTACAACTCAGTGATTATTCATAAACTGAAAATATCTATGTAACCAGTACTAGGACAGCAGCACTTCCAGAGGCCCCTGTGTTTCCCTCTAGTCACTAAGATCCTCCCAACCCCAACCACTCTCCTAACATAGCTTAGGTTTGGGGCATTAGAATTTTAACATAGGGAAGGATTCTAGTTGGGGTGGGCGTGATGTTGAGTAACAGTGACAAGGCACCGGGGCAGAGGTATGGAATGGTAATGGTGCTATGGCCTGCTAAATTGGTGAGAGTAACAGCCCTGCAGAGAGTTCGAGCTTCTAGCCCTGGGGCACCTGGGTGGCTCAGTCAGTTAAGTGGTTAAGCATTTGACTTTGGCTCAGGTCAGGATTTCAGGGTTCTGGGATTCAGCCCTGTGTCTGGCTCTGTGCTCAGCAGGGAGTCTGTCCCTGTGTTTCTCCCCTGCTTGTGCTCTCTCTCTCAAATAAGTAAAATCTTACAAAAAAAAAAAAAAAGAACTTCCAGCCCTGACTCTCATTTTGTCCTTACATATCTATAGGGGACTAGCCATGTTTGAGAAGTTATTATTCCTTAAAAGTTCTTAAAATTCCACTTTTCTAAGAGATCTTTTTCCCTATGTTATATTGGGTACATTATTATTTGAAAAACAATTTTTGTAAAGATTTTATTCATTTATTTGAGAGAGAGAGCATGAGCAGGGGAAAGGGCAGAGAGAAAGGGAGAAGCAGACTCCCTGCTGAGCAGGGACCCCCCCCCCCCCGATGCAGGACTTGATCCCAGGACTCTAGGATCATGACCTGAGCCAAAGGCAACTGACTGAGCCACGCAGGCACCCTGAAAAATTTTTTTAATGCAGTAAAATACAACATTTACTGTCTTAAACTTTTTTTTTTTTTAATTAAACTCTACTCCCAATGTGGGGCTCAGACTCACAACCCTGAGATCAAGAGTCACATGCTGTACTGACTGAGCCAGTCAGGAGCCCCAATCATCTTAAACAGTTTTAATTGTACACTTCAGTGGTGTTAAATATATTCACATTGTTTTGTAAAAAACTCTAGAACTTGTTCATCTTGCAGAGTTGAAACTCTATACCCATTAAACATGTTGGTAGCACTATTATTATTATTTTTCACTTCCTGTTATGGAAAATGTCAAATATATTCCAAAGTAGAAATAGTGGTATAATGAATCCCCATGTACCCATCACTTAGTTTCAGTAATTATAAATTCATGATCAGTTACGTTTCATTTATAGTTCTGCACATTCTCTCCAAACCATGCTATTTGAAGCAACTCCCAGATACCACATCATTTCATGCCTAAATATTTCAGTCTATATGTATAAAGGAAAATAACCTTAAAAAGCCATTATTCTTTATTACACCTGAAAAAAATACAACATTTTTATAATACAAAATATCCTTTTAGTGTCCATATTTCCCTGACTGATAAATATATCATGTGCATTCTTGATCTTAGATATGAAATCCTAGAATGTTGTGAGAGGAAGAAAAACAAATAAAAATTCAGTCGTGAGATGAGGTTTGCCCCCATCCTTTGTGTGTCAACTTTTTTGGCTTCTCAAACTTTGGGAGACTCTCCTTCCATTTGTTAGCAAATTCTGCCAAAAGGAAAAAGATCCTTATTTTGGATAACATACCTGTTGTTACTGTAGTTCTGGTACTACTAATTTATTTAGAGGTTTATGGAAAGGTCAGTGGAAACGTTGTAGAAATTAACCTGTGCCCTTTGGAGGAAAGACTGTTGACATGCCTTTTATTTTTCACTTGCCTCCTTAGGCTAGTAAAAGGAGTTCTTCTCGTGAACAGGAGCTGGCCTTTAGGTCTCATGTGCTGGTTGATTCAGTCTGCAAAAATCTTCAGACGCTGGCTATGGCAGTGGCTTCTCAGAATGCTGTGTTGTTGGAAGGACCAATAGGGTGTGGCAAAACTTCCTTAGTTGAACACTTAGGTGCAATGACAGGTAGACGGAAACCCCCTCAACTTCTTAAAGTCCAGCTTGGAGATCAGACTGACAGTAAGGTAATTAAGAAACAGCAAATTTTGGTGGGTTCGTATGCTTATAAATGTTTGCATTAAAGTATTCTTTTTGCTAAGGGAAAATGAGAATAGTTATTGGTCTTCCTCATAACTGATGGGACCATGGTGTAAAAACATCAGGTGCCTGCTTATATCCATATAGAAGTTTAACAGAATTAATCAAAGGCTGTGGCATTGGCATCTTAGATGTGTGGTTTCAGTAATTACTTTATCCTGTTCCTGCAGATGCTGTTGGGAATGTATCGCTGCACAGATGTCCCAGGAGAGTTTGTGTGGCAGCCTGGTACTCTGACACAGGCAGCCACAAAGGGACACTGGATCCTTCTGGAGGATATTGACTATGCCCCTTTAGATGTGGTATGTCATTTCACTAATTATTTGCTGATTTCCTGTCTTTTTTTTTTCCCCTAAAGATTTTATTTGTTTATTTGAGCAGGAGAGAGTACTGGGGAGCGGGAGGGCACAGGGAGAGGGAGAAGCAGACTCCCTGCTCAGCAGGGAGCCCAGGGAGCCCTATAGGGGCTTGATCCCAGGACCCTAGGATCATGATCTGAGCCGAAGGCAGAGGCTTAACCGACTGAGCCACCCAGGTGCCCCTGATTTCCTAGCTTTGAAGAGCATTTTGTTAATAGTAATTTGGGGAGATGATTTAAATAACCTAGGTGTTTGGGGTGCCTGGGTGGCTCAGTGATCCTAGGGTCCTGGGTTTGAGCCCCGCGTCGGGCTCTGCTCTGCTGGGAGTCTACTTCTCTCTCTCCCTCTGCCCCTCCCCTCTGCTCATGCTCTCTCTCTCTCTCTCACTCTCACTCAAATAAATAAAATCTTTAAAAAAAATAAATAACTTAGGTGTTTGATTACAGATGATATGTTTTGCGAGAAGCCCATTCATGATTACCTACCTCTCTGGTTTGAGGTATGATTACTTAGCTGGTTTTTTGTTTGATAGAAAATTGATAAAGTTCTGCTGGTACTGTTTCACTGAGTACAGTAGTCCCCCTTTATCTGCCGTTCAATTACCCATGGTTACTCGCGGTCTTGAAGCAGATGATCGTCCTGATGTATATCAGAAGGTCAGTAGTAGCCTAACACTACATCACAATGCTTCAGCCATTTGCCTCACTTTATCTTGTCATGTAGGCATTTTATCATCTCACATCTCCACAGGGAGGGTGAGTACAGTACAATAAGATACTTTGAGAAAGAGACCACATTCACGTAACTTCTATCATAGTATATTGTTACAGTTATTCTGTTTTATTATTTATTCTTTTTAATCTCTTACCTTGCCAATTTATAAGGTAAACTTTATCATAAGTGTGTATGTATAGGAAAAAACATAGTATATATAGATTTCTGTGTTATCCATAGTTACAGACATCCACTGGGGGTCTTGGAACGTACCTCATGTGGATAAGGGGGAACTACTATAGTTGGATATGTGATCAGTTTCATAACCTTTCTAAGAATAAGTTAACATCTTACCCATGTTACAGATACATTGAGAACTCTGAGACCCTGCTTCCCAGCTATGGCATCTGTAGAACAGCAGGCTGAGGACAGATGAAGGAAGAGAGGATATAATAAGAGATGTTTGTCTTTGTTTCATTATACATTCAGTATATTTTCGCTTTGATTATTTTTCTATGTATATCAAAATAGCATGCAAGCAGTCCATGTTTCCTCTATATTCTATAAAGTATGACAAAAAAATGTATTGCAGAATGAAAATTTTTTTCCTTTGGGCAGATTTTCCTGAGATTGGTTTTAATTTTTTTTTTTTTTTTTTTTTTTTACCATGAACCCTAAAGTACCTGCATAATGACTTTTCCCTCTTGGATGAGACTAATGAGAGAGTGTGTGTGTAGGTTTAGAGAAATATGAAGGGGAAGGAGTGGCTATAAATACATGTGTATTGTGATGATTTTAGAATCTGACAAAGTAAAGATGTAATGGGGTTATTGGCCCAGACAGGACCTCCCAGTTTGATTACCATGTTCTAGGGTTCCCCCTGACCCCACGCACTTTTTTTTGAGTCTAGTTGACATATCATTTCTAGGGTCATAATGCTCAGTTTTATAGGGCTGGAAACCCAGTGATAATCATGTCTGGATTTTTAGTGTCTGGCTTTGTTCTAGTCCATAGTAGGCACTTAGTGAATGTTGAATGAATAAATCGTTCTGTTGGAATGTAAGTGGCTCAGACATTCCCATCTGCCTTTTGATCCCAGTTCATGCTGTGAATACATATATAAGGATGTGCTCATCGTTTGGAGAGAGGGTATTTTGTTTGTTTGTTTTTTGTTACTTCTTCCTTAATAGTTTTATCAGTGGGGTTTTGTGGTTTAGGTTTCCGTGCTGATCCCTCTCTTGGAGAATGGAGAGCTCTTGATTCCTGGCCGAGGTGACTGTCTGAAAGTGGCTCCTGGATTTCAGTTCTTTGCAACTAGGAGGTATGTCCTATTAACCTTCCCACTATGAAGCCTTTTCCTTCTAAGTCCCCAGACTAGAGTACTGAGTCCAAAAGTCCTAGAGTAGAGTTCTGGGCCCATTTAAAGCAAGATCAGTTGGAACTGATGACAGATCCAATGTTTTCATTCCTATTTTATTTTTTTATTTTTTAAAAGATCTGGGTCCTATTTCAGGACTCTATTTTGTTCCATTGTTCATTTGTCTATCTTTACACCAGTATCAGACTATCTTGATTACTGTAGCTTTTTTAGATTTAAGTAAGCTCTGTGCCCAAAATGGGGCTTGAACTCACGATCCTGAGATTAAGAGTTGCATGTTTTATCGACTGAGCCAGCCAGATGCCCCTTCATTCCTATTTTATTTTATTTAAAGATTTATGTATTTAGGGGCGCCTGGGTGGCTCAGATGGTTAAGCGTCTGCCTTCGGCTCAGGTCATGATCCTGGAGTCCCGGGATCGAGTCCCGCATCGGGCTCCCTGCTCGGCGGGGAGTCTGCTTCTCCTCCCTCTGACCCTCCTCCCTCTCCTGCTCTCTGTCTCTCGTTCTCTCTCTCTCAAATAAATAAATAAAATCTTTAAAAAAAAAAAAAAGATTTATGTATTTATTTTATTTTTAAAGAACTATTTGAGAGAGAGAGAGCGCACGAGTGGTAGGGGCAGAGAGAGAGAGAGAATCCTAAGCAGACTCCACACTGAACATGGACCCCCAACGCGGGGCTCCATCCCTTTACCCTGAGGTCATGACCTGAGCCAAACCAAGAGTTGGCTGCTTAATGGACTGCACCAACCAGGCACCCCAAGATTTATTTATCTTAGAGAGAAAGCGTGTGTGCATGAGCAGGAGGAGGGGCAAAGGGAGAGGGAAAGAAAGAATCCTCAAGCAGATTCCTTGCCGAGCGTGTTGCCCTACATGGGGCTGGATCCCAGGACCCTGAAATCATGACCCGAG
This sequence comes from Neomonachus schauinslandi, assembly GCF_002201575.2. Lineage (NCBI taxonomy): Eukaryota > Metazoa > Chordata > Mammalia > Carnivora > Phocidae > Neomonachus > Neomonachus schauinslandi. The sequence goes on from NC_058410.1 coordinate 69,332,774, forward strand.
GTGAAATCAGGAGCCGGCCACTTAACCGACTGAGCTGCCCAGGTGCTCCCCTTCATTCCTATTTTAAATTGAATATAAACATCGACAAAGGAATAAAACCTAAGCAAACTTAGTATATGTCCATGTCTATATTTTATAATAACATGAATTTTCCATCGTAGAAAGGTGTCAGGCAAATCTGAATTCAGTTCTTGGCTCTGCCATTTGTAGTCATAGTTGAGTGATCAGGGGACAGTACTCTTGCTTTTTATGCATAAGAAGAAAAGTAGCGTACCATTTCCTCAGAAAGTTGTGAGCATCACATTAAGTGGCCTAGGTGTAAGCTTGTGGCTTGGCCAGAGTATGTGTTTAATGAATGTTCCTTCTTGAAATTTTTAATAATTTTGAGTACTGTAGCTTTTGGTAATAAGCACTGAACTTATTTTTAAGGCTATGGGCCTTGGATTATGTTTTCTCTTTCCTGAAGTTGTGTTTTGAGGAAGAGAAACATGCTGTTAAGATCAAAACACCTAATATAATCATTTACAGTGATTAGAAGATAACTTGGTTAAAGCTCTATTATACACCCTTAGGAAAAGAGTCAGACTTGGGTTAACTGGCAGCCTTTCATTTATCATCTGCCCTGTGAGCCCAACGTACTGGTATCTGGCACCAGAAGGGGTTATGAGTGTTATTCATATATGAGATAATGTCTAGCAAGGGCTACCCAGAGGCATAATTAAAGGTTAAAATTGGGAGTTTTGTGTAATTCTTTTTTTAAATTTTGAAATATAGACTCTTGAGCTGTGGAGGAAATTGGTATCGACCTCTAAATAGTCATGCTACTCTGCTAGACAAATATTGGATGAAAATTCACATGGATAACATGGATAAGACAGAACTGAATGAGGTATGTGGTTATCAGTGGGAAAGTATTGATGCTTTTCTTTTTTACTTTTTATTATTAAAAGTTCCAGGTATACATGTAAATAGAGGAAATAGTGTAATGAATCACCAAAATATTCATCAGCCTAAATTTAACAGTTAATGTACTAACATTTTACTGCATTAACTTCATCTAGTATTTTTTATTTGCCAATATATTTGAAAGCAAACCCCATAACATTCCATCCTTGAAACTTTAATGCATCTCCAAAAATTTAAGGGCCTTTTCATATATAATCACAATAATTTTGTTATACCTAATAAAATGAACAGTAATGCCTCAATACCATTTAATTCTCAGACTATATTCAAGTTTCCTCAATTGTTTCCAAAGATCCTTTTTTTAAAAATTTTACTAAGTTGTTTTGTAACTAATGTCTTTCACATTCAACAGCACGTTTTGTTCTGGGTGTTAATGAAAATTGAGATGAATTATTTTTTAGATTTTCTACATTGATTCACTTTGTGGTATCGCTGGTTATCCTCAGACATTAAGAGGTGTACCTTTCTTTACCTTGCTAACCCCCACTTTCCCCTTATATCTGTCCCCTCACTTGGAAAGCTTCCCATTCTGCAACATTTCATCTTGGAGCATAGCAAATAATGCCATCAGTGATTATGCAGGCATGGGAGGGATGCTTTGCTCTTTCTTCGTGTAAGTTTTTAGATAAATAAGTGACACAAGACAACCTTATCAAATATTTTATCCAGCATTTTAAGTGTTATAAGCAGAGGGGTTTTCAGGGTGTCTAGTTCACTGTATTACTGGAAAAAGCTTGATCATGCAATCTCTCAGAAGCCTTTTCTTACCAGTGTGATTTTATAAGTTTGCAGCCTATTTTGGACTTAGGAGTTTTGTATCTCACTCTAGTTCCCAGTTGTCTATTTCTTTGTCTGTCTATCCCCATTTTGCTGCCCTCAACAATAGCTCCTCCAGTAACTTATTCACCATTTTGTCCCCAGGATCCATTCCGCCTGGCACTTTGTGTTTGTTGTATTGCTGTGCCATTGTGCAGCTCTTTGTTTTGCAGTCGTAGAAATTTCAGTGTTTGGTATTCCTTCCTAAATTGCCATTCTGTTCTTTAAAGAAGAGGTCCTAAGTTCACATTTAGGTGTGATTTGTTGGGAATTGAAAGGATGAGAACAACATTGACTGCTACTTTTTTTCATCTTTCCATTCCTGTCATGAACAACTGTGAGTCATTCTGCTCACAGCAAGCACAATAGGAGAATTCACCCCCTCACTTAAATGATGTATATCATATTTAGATAGTTTACCTTGAAGAGTTCCCTTTTTCTTAAGCTTCTGGACTTACTAATAAATTCTAATAACACTCTCCTGAATAAGTGACTCATGGATAAAATTCTTAGGTTCATTATTTAGGAAATAAAATAATCTCCTAAGCTGATCTCATGGGGAGCACAAGGAACTACATTTCTGTTGCTGCCAACTCCAGTCATCTTATGCCTAGAAAGATTGTGTTTGAATGGGGTGCCTGGATGGCTTAGTTGATTAAGCATCAAACTCTTTTTTTTTTTTTTTAAGATTTTATTTATTTATTTGAGAGAGAGAATGAGAGAGAGAGCATGAGAGGGGGGAGGGTCAGAGGGAGAAGCAGACTCCTGCCGAGCAGGGAGCCTGACGCAGGACTCGATCCTGGGACTCCAGGATCATGACCTGAGCTGAAGCTCAACCAACTGAGCCACCCAGGCGCCCTAAGCATGGAACTCTTGATCTCAGCTCAGGTCTTGCTCTCAGGGTCATGAGTTCAAGCCCTGTGTTGCGCTCTATGCTGAGTGTGGAGCCTACTTTAAAAAAAAAGAAAGATCAGGGTACTTGGGTGGCTCAGTCGGTTGGGCGTCTGTCTTTGGCTCAGGTCGTGATCCCAGGGTCCTGGGATAGAGTCCTGCGTGGGGCTCCTTGCTCAGCGGGGAGCCTGCTTCACCCTCTCCCAGGCTCCTCTTACATGTGCTTTAAAAAAAAAAAAAAATCACTGTGTCTGCTGCTAAATTTTCTTTGTTTTTTTTCCTCCCTCTGTCAGGTTCTTCAGAACAGATATCCCAGCCTCTCGTCAGTAACTGATCACCTGCTTGACATTTACATCCAGCTTACTGGAGAGAAACATCTCTCTCGCAGTGATAGTTCTATTACATGTGAACGGGCACCTGAGGAAGTTTCAGAAGCCAGAAGAGAAAACAAAAGACTAAGCCTTGAGGGAAGAGAATTGTCTCTAAGGTACTGGATTAAGCACTTTTGAGTTGATACTTAATTTATTTCTTTTTTTAAGTAGGTTCCACGCCTATCGTGGGGCTCGAACTCACGACCCCAAGATCAAGAGTCGCATGTTCCACCGACTGAGCCAGCTAGGCGCCCCTCAACTTAATAATTTAAAAATTGCTTCCCTTAAAAGTTCTTAGCAGCTAGCACTGAATGATTAAGAGAGATCTGGTTTTGAAATTAGACCTGTGGACTGCTTCATGGTGTTGGATCCTGTTTTCAGACCTTACAGTTAATGATTAGGAAGGCTTATAAAGGTAATGTTATTTTAGCTTTAAAAAATAACTTTGGGGGCACCTGACTGGCTCAGTCAGTAGAACATCTGACTCTTAATCACAGAGTCATGAGTTGAAGCCCCATGTTGGATGTGGAGGCTACTTAAAAGAAACAAAGTAGGGAGGGAGGAAGGAAGGAAGGAAGAAAGGAAGGAAAGAAAATAACTTTAAAAGCCAAGATTGAGATTACTTACTGACGTAATTCTTTCACTAGCTTTTCTTTTGAGACAGTTGGGGTCTTAAATAAGACCCTTGGATTTTGCTGTATGTAATAAGTTCTGTACCTTTACTTTCTTTTCTCGGTGGTTGATTTGCCCTTTGAGAAGTGAGCGTTAGGAATGGGCAACTCCCTGAGAGTTAGTTGCACTGTTTATCTCTACAATGCCAGAGAAACAGAAAGACTTCATTGTTAGGTATTCCTCAGACTTAAGTGGATTAAATTTAACTCTGATGCCTTTGATGTCTTTAGCCTGTGGTCTTTTATTTCCTTGCTTTTTTTTTTTTGTTTTTTAAGGGATCTACTGAATTGGTGTAATAGGATTGTCCATTGTTTTGACAGTCTGTCTTCATCAGCATCCTTAAATATTTTTCAAGAGGTAAGATAGAGTCTCCTTGTTTGTTTTCTTTTCTTTTTTTTTTTAAGATTTTATTTATTTATTTGAGAGAGAGAGAATGAGAGACAGAGAGCATGAGAGGGAGGAGGGTCAGAGGGAGAAGCAGACTCCCTGCCGAGCAGGGAGCCCGATGCGGGACTCGATCCCGGGACTCCAGGATCATGACCTGAGCCGAAGGCAGTCGCTTAACCAACTGAGCCACCCAGGCGCCCTCCTTGTTTGTTTTCTTTCTACTCCGTAAGGCTGTTGATTTTCATTGTTATTTTCTGTCTCTTGGCTGCTATCAGAATTTTTCTTTTGTGTTTATTATTCCTAGCTAGTTAAAACTGAATTAATGTTGCCTTAAAACTAATTGGGCATAATAAATTATTTGGTTTTGAAACAGGTTACGAATTACAGTAAGCATTGTTTAGAGTAAAACAGACACTGAAATTAAAGATAAAACAAAAAGAAAATCTCCAAGGTGTTAATAATGTTGTAAAATATAAAATGTTTCTAAAATGTTTAGTATTAGGGGCACCTGGCTGGCTCAGTCGGTGGGGCATGCGACTCTTGATCTTGGGGTCGTGAGTTTGAGCCCCATTTTGGGCATGGAGCCTACTTTAAAAAGTGCTCAGTATTTGTTTCTACATATAATTTCATAGTCTATTTGATAGAGTTGTATTTGTCTGATCCCTCCACTTGCTTAGTAGGGTGTTTTACTTTAGTCCAGATAAATTTATGTGGGGGTTACAAAGTATGGCCTTGTATGCTGGGCTTGGGCAAAAAATGTGTTGTGTGGGAGGGAAACCCTATTGAATTACAACTCTGCCATATTCAGTAAGAACAGGGAGAGATTTATTCCTGCTTGCTTAAAAATAAAAGTGGTACTGTCTGAAGATCTCTGGGCTCTTAAAACATTGACCAGTTTTGATTACAAAGTGTTCTGGATTCTAAGGGCATGTGGGTGGCTCAGTCGATTAAGCATTTGGCTCAGGTCATGATCTCAGGATTGTGAGATTGAGCCCCACATCAGGCTCCACCCTGGGCATGGAGCCTGCTTAAGATTCTCTCTCTTCCTCTCCCTCTGCTTCCCCCTCCTGTGTGCACATGTGTGTGCATTCTCTCTCTCTCTCTCAAAAAAATAAAAAATAAAGTGTTCTGGTTTCTGTCAGCTGGGATTGAGGAGAGTAGTGATCCAATTTGGCTTGCAGTCTCATTGTGTTTGGCAAAGTTACTTTGAGTAGAAAGAAACCACATTTGGAGTTCACACTTAAAGTGAGCTGAACCCTGAAATGCTGTGTGCCAGTCCTTGAATCTTACTCTTCACTCCTATGAACTTGCTTTCTCATTCTCCTAAATTTCTCATCTTTCTGAGAGATAACCTTGTTTTGTATTTTTGAAATAAAACTGTGGCATAACTTTCTGTCTGTAGATTTGCTGATTTTGGATATTTCATATAAGTGGAATCATATAATATGTGACCTTTGTATCTGACTTCTTTGACTCAGCATATTCTTGAGGTTAATCATGTTATAGCATGAGTTAGTACTTCATTCTTTTTTAATGGCTGAATAACATTTCATTGTATTGATATACCATATTTTGTTTATCCACTTATTCATTGATGGATATTTGGGTGGTTTTCACCTTTTGGCTATCATGAGTAATGCTACTCTGAACATTTGTGTTACAGGCATTTTATTAATATAGAAACAATATATATGTATATGTATATATGTTGAAAATGGGAAAATATAGGAAAGCAAAGTGGTAAAATAAAAATAGCCCCCATCTAGACGTTCCCCAGCACTTTTAACACCTTGGTGTTTATCCCTCCAGATCTCACTCTCTTTTGTTTTCTCTCCTCTCCTCTCCTCCCCTCTTTTCTTTTCTTTCTTGATTTTATTTTTAAGTAATCCCTACACCCAACATGGGGTTTGAGTTCATGACCCTGAGATCAAGAATCAAATGCTCTATCACCTGAGTCAGCCAGGTGCCCCCAGATCTTTTTCTATGCATATAAGTTTAAGAATGCTTTTACTGTATCAGGTTCCCCCCTTTATAAGCAAGCACTACCTTGTTGAAAAGATCAGGCCAATTTTGCAAAATGTTCCACTTTCTGGCTTTATCTGGTTGCTTCTTTGTTACTCTGACACCAACTGATGTTCTGCAATTCAAACCACTTCTTTTTTTTTTTTTCTTTCTTTTTTTTATTCTTATGTTAATCCCCATACATTACATCATTAGTTTTAGATGAAGTGTTCCATGATTCATTGTTTGTGCATAACACCCAGTGCTCCATGCAGAATGTGCCCTCCTCAATACCCACCACCAGGCTAACCCATCCTCCCACCCCCCTCCCCTCTAGAACCCTGTTTGTTTTTCAGAGTCCATCGTCTCTCATGGTTCATCTACCCCTCTGATTTCCCCCGCTTCATTCTTCCCCTCCCACTACCTTCTTCTTCTTCTTTTTTTTTTCTTAACATATATTGCATTATTTGTTTCAGAGGTACAGATCTGAGATTCAACAGTCTTGCACAATTCACAGTGCTTACCAGAGCACATACCCTCCCCAGTGTCTATCACCCAGTCACCCCATCCCTCCCACCCCACCCCCCACTCCAGCAACCCTCAGTTTGTTTCCTGCAATTAAGAATTCCTCATATTAGTGAGATCATATGATACATGTCTTTCTCTGTTTGACTTATTTCACTCAACATAATACCCTCCAGTTCCATCCACGTCGTTGCAAATGGTCAAACCACTTCTGATACTTACTACTTGGAGTTAGTGTAGACCCTACGGTTTCAAGGGCTCAGTCATCCACAAGACTACCCCCACTTTAGACTCCAGGTGCAGGCCTTGGAGGCCACTCACACTTGTGACCTACCAACTGTAAATTCAGAGGTTCCCACGATCTTCTCAGGTTCAATAATCAGCCCACAGAACTCACTGAAAGCACTATGTTTACAGTACAGGTTATGGTTTATTATAAAAGATGTAACTTAAAGACAGTCAAATGGAAGAGACAAAGTTTCAAGGGTCCTGAGCACAGTTCTGTTCCTGTGGAGTTAGGGTGTGCTACCTTCCTGGTACATCATTATGTCCATCAACAAGTAGGCTCTCCAAGCTTTGGATGTCCAGCATTTTATTAGGTCTTATGTCATTGGTCATATGATCGAGCTTAACCCCTAGTCTCTCCTCACTCCCCAGAGGTTAGAGGTGGAGCTGAAAGTTTCAACCCTCTCGGTCAGTGCTTGGTCTTTCTGGCCTGGCCAGCCCCTCTCTTAAACACCTTAAAGGCCCTGGGGCTCAGTCGTTAAACGTCTGCCTTCGGCTCAGGTCATGATCCCAGGGTCCTGGGTTCGAGCCCCACATCTGGCTCCCTGCTGAGCAGGAAGCCTGCTTCTCCCTCTCCCACTCCCCCTGCTTGTGTTCCCTCTCTCGCTGTGTCTCTCTCTGTCAAATAAATAAATAAAATCTTAAAAAAAAAAAAAAACCACCTAAAGGCCCATCAAAAGTCACCTTGCTTAGCTTAATAAACTCAATATGGTCCAAAAGGGCCCTAGTGAATAAAAAAAGATACTTCTTACTCCTGGTAATTCCAAGGGTTTTTGAAGCTCTGTGCCAGGTATTAGGGACAAGGACTGCACAAATTCTCTCTCTTTTTTTAAATGTTTACATTAAGTTTATTGATACTTTACACTTGGTGGTAGCAGAACCAAATGTATTCTTTGTTTACCACATTCATGGTATCCCTTTTGTTCTCATTTTCTCTCGTCTTCCCTGTAAATAATAGAAGTTTAGCAAAATGCTTAATGTATTCAAATTCAAACTTTTTTGGGTAGAATTTACTTTTGGTGGTGATATGTACTTTATATTTCATTACATCAGAAGACATATCTGGGGGTGCCTGGGTGGCTCAGTTGGTTAAGCGTCTGACTCTTGACCTTAGCTCAGTTCTTGATCTCAGGGTCTTGAGTTTAAGCCCCACGTTTTTTACTTAAAAAAAAAAAAAAAGACACATATCTGGTTGGCCTATCAGTAGTTGCTGAAATTGAGTACTGGATTAGGGTAATGACAATGTGATCTTTTTATTGCACATCAAGAGTTTTCCTTTACAGCTAGAAAGTAATCTTTTGGTGTTGCTTCCATGGCTTAAGAGTCAGTTCCCCCATGAACCATAGACTTAATGATTAACTAATTCTATTTTTCAGATTTGTAAAATGAAGCTTTTTTTTTTTTTTAAGATTTTTTTATTTTAGGGGGGGGGTGGGGGGGGGGGGGGGGCGCTAGAGGGAGAGGAAGAGAGTCCTCAAGCAGACTCCCTGCTGAGCGCAGAGCCCAATGTGGGGCTTGATCCCTGGACCCTGAGCTGAAACCAAGAATCAGACACTTAACCAACTGAGCCACACAGGCACCCTGTAAAATGAAGCTTTTCCTATTTGTTTTTTTCCCCCTAATTGACCATTATTTTGATAGTAAAGCCTTCACATTTGTTTGTACCTTGTCTCTTTTATGGTAAGGTCCTTGAGTCTAGGGCTGGAACCTTATTTCTACTCTCCGTAGTCTTACAGAAATGTTCCTGCTGGGTTTTTTGTCCTTTTTGTGTCCAGGATAGTGGTGCTCTGTTATTAATGTAGTATTTAAAAAAATCAGTTGGCAATGACCTTGGTTATTTTAATAGGCTCTGGACTGTTTCACAGCAATGCTTTCTAAGCATTCAAGCAAACTGAAAATGGCAGAAATTATTGGAAGCAAATTGAACATTTCCAAGAAAAAGGTATGTAGTGCTATTTTTACTTCTTTGTTGAAAGGAAGCTGGATATTTACTTTACTTGCTAGTCTTTGGACCTTACCTGGAAACGGTTCCTTTGCAATAACTGCTTCCTCTCTCAAAGTTCATAGTTTCATTGTTGCCTTTCATGAACATAAAGCTCTCACTATCTCTTAGATAAGTAGTTCTGATGTGTTCTACATTCTTAAAGTGAGCCATCTTGTGCCTTATATCACATGCATGCTTTATTTTCTCCAGTGTTTTAATGAGTGTGTTATTCCGTAGGTTGTGGACTCAGGACTGGAACTGTTTTAGTAACACCTTTTTCTGTAGTTTTATGCATGATTAGATTTTTTCCAACTTCTTGTTGATGTCAAACATGAGAAAAATTGAAGAGTAGTACCAATGGACACCAAGAATAGTACAATGGACACCAAGAATAGTACACAAAGAATAGTACTTAGGTTCATTGCTGACATTTTTAATACTTTGCCATTCTTGTTTTATTTCAAAGTATCTATTGTGGGAGGAGAGAGCCTTTCAGCAGTGGTGGTGGTAGCTAGAGAAATGTCTGAGGTCCATCTTGTGGCAGATACCTGGCATTCGCAAATAAATGAGGACTCAAAAAACCTTATGTCAGGAACTGAAATAGAGGTGCTCCTTAGGATTCTGAAACTGTTGGGATGATTTTAGCTGCAGGTGACAACACCTACTAAAGGGGCTTAAATAATAAATAATTATAGTAGGCAAAAAAAGTGAAACTACCACAACTGGGTTAGATTGATCAATATTTATTCCCTTTGGTGGAAGATTCAGTTTCCCTGAAAACTTTGCTGCCCCTTTCATTCCTGCCCTAAATCTAAACAAAATCTGAGTTTTTAGGGTTGGTGACAAGGATAAGAGAGGAACGGCTGTTGGCTAGATATCCTGGAAGCATCTGTCACAGCTTCTCTTTGTGTTCAGATGTACCATGGTTCATTCAAGTCACTGTTTCCTCTATTATTTTAGAATCTAAAGCAGAGAAAAGCATAGCTGAAGAAAAATCACTGACTTTTTTTCGTAAATTTTAGGAGTAGAACTTTCTGTTCATTTGCTATTGGAATTTATCAGTGTGTTCACTTTGGATATAGGCAGGTATGGGCTTATTTAAATGAATAAAAAGTACCCATTACAGGGAAGCATTCATGATCAATGTTTCAAAAATCATTAGAAATTCAGAAAATTAAAAAAAAATCTTTAAAAAAAAAAAGAAATTCAGAAAATTTTTAAAAAGACGTAATTAAAGCTAACTCACCTATCTTGGAAGTAAAAAGTACTTCTTAGTAAAGGGCTAATTAGAGGGGCACAGTAAGCCACAGGGATGAGGAAATGTTTGAAGAGCATAGTAGAATTTTTTTTTTTTTAAGACAATACAGAATTTTACTCTGTCCCCTCCCATAGGCCGAATTCTTCTGTCAGCTTTATAAACCGGAAATTGTGATCAATGAACTAGATGTGCAAGTGGGTCGAGTGCGGCTTCTACGGAAACAAAGTGAGGCTGTACACATACAGAGGTAAATAGACTCTCAACTAGTCTGGGACTGTGGGGCATTAGGAACATGATAGAAGGACTGACTAGTCCAGCCCCTTGTGTCCGAGCAAAATGTGTATGAACGGTGGTCTCTCCACTGTGCAGGATGGTAAGAAGCAGTGCTTTTCTAAAGTATATTCTATGAAATTAGATGTTAATAGGTGAAGGAGGTGATGAGGGTGATTAGGGACTTGGGACTAGCAAAGATGTATTTTTTATTTTATTCACTTTAGTGTATTTAGCAAACTAAGCCTCACTTGGAAGTCAAGTAAGGTCCTAATGTTAGTCTGTTAATTCCTTGAAGGCTGGAATTTTACAAGATTCTGAGATCTAATTACCATTTATTAAATACTTACTATACGCCTAATATTGTGCTAAGCGCTTTGCATATGTTTTCTCATGTAGTGGTTATAATAATTTTATGAATTAACTTATTAGAGTCTTATGGCTGCCATAATAAATTACCATAAACTTGGTAGCCTAAAACAACGGACATTTATTCTCTCACAGTTTTGGAGACTAGAAGTCTGAAATCATGATGTTGGCAGGGCCACACTTCCACTGAAGGCTTTTGCCTCCTCCTGGGTTCTGATGGCTACCAGCAATCTTTGGTGTTCCTTGTCTCTGTAGTTACATCTCTCCCATCTCTGTCTCCATTGTCATACCATCTTTTTTCTTGTGTGTGTTTGTGTTTCTAAGTCTCTCTCTGTCTTTGTAAGGATACCAGTCATTGGATTTAAGGCTCATCCTTAAGCCTAGTATGATAGGGTTTTAACTTTATTATATCTGCAAAGACCTTCTTTCCAAATAAGGTTACATTCATAGGTTCTGGGTAGACCTGAATTTTGGGGAAAACTATTCAACCCACCACAAATAGTAACTCTGATCCAAATTTTACAGGTGAGGAAACCAAGGCTAAGAGAGGCTAAGTAATTTGCCTAAGATGACATAGCTAGTACAGATAATGTCTTATCTTATTGGTCTTTTGAATCTCCAGAGTCTAGTAAAGTACCAGGTGTATAAATACTCAATGTTCGTAGAATGAATGAATTCTGCAATTCATAGGCTATAAGGATGTCTGTTTTATAGCATGAAGACAGCTACTGTGAGTTGTCTTCTTATTTTTGTGGAGTCTGGAAAATCTGGTTCCTCAATACAACACTTAAGAAAAACTTGTAGCCTGCCTCTCTGACCGCTTACTTGTTTTCGCCTTCCCAGGGAGAAGCTCACTTTTGCTCCTACAAGGCCATCCTCTGTTCTTATTGAACAGCTGGCGGTGTGCGTTAGCAAAGGGGAGCCTGTGTTGCTGGTGGGAGAGACCGGGACGGGCAAAACCTCTACTGTCCAGTACTTGGCTCACATTACAGGTAACTTAGAGGGGAAGCACTCTGCTCCCAGACAAAAAACATTTCACACGGCTTGCCACCACCCCTCCCTCCGCCCCAATAAGAAGTCCACAGAATACTGGAGTTTAAAAAGTGCCACCACTCCACTTTACCTGGAAATTATCACTGGAAATTTTTTCATTGAAAATAATGTAATTTTTTTCCCCCTGGAAATAACCACTGTTAACGGCTTGGTATTAACTTTTTTTTGGTTCTAATCTATGGTCTGCAAATATATAAACATTTAAGTTTGGTTTTGTATTGAAAAAATGGGATTATACTCTATTTATTGCATTTAGTTAGTTCATAAGCAAACTGGACATCTTTAAAAATAGAACTGCCTCATTTCTATCTAATGGCTAAATAATAATATTTCATACTGGATGTTTATTTAATTCTCATTTATAGACATTGACTTACTGAAGGATTTTTTTGTTGTTTTCAGTTAATCTGATGCCAGAGCAATAATACACAATAAATCTTGTACATATCTTTCTGGGGTAGATGAAAATTTTGGATGGTTGAAATTCCTAAAAGTAAAATAAGAGAATCCGAGGAAGTGTACGTTAAAAGATTTCCCCTATGCCTATGCCCACACATCCTTAAGGATCACTGGATATAATTAGTCTTGAAATTTTCAGAGTGACCCTTTTGCCCTTTCTTTTTAAAAGGCCACCATTTGAGGGTCGTCAATATGAATCAACAAAGTGACACTGCAGACTTGCTTGGGGGGTAAGTATGGTTTAAAATAATTTTCTTGTTATTTTGTGTTCACTGCTTGAGGAACAAATAGTTTTTCCTTTTAAAGCTCAAAATTAGCCTTAGAAAAAGGTTCAAAGACTTGCACCCCCACTCCAGCAGGTTATTTATTGGACTTTATTGAGGAGCTCTTGGATGTGTAGATGTTTCTCTTTGTTTTATTAATCTTTTTTTTAAAAGATTTTATTTATTTGTCAGAGAGGGAGAAGCAGGCTCCCTGCTGAACAAGGAACTGGATGCGGGACTCAATCCCAATACCCTGGGATCATGACCTGAGCCAAAGGCAGATGCTTAGCCGACTGGGCCACCCAGGCATCCCTGTTTCTCTTTATTTTAAAGAAAACTTGAGGTTCTTGCTCTCAAAGATCATGCTGGAATGGAGAGGGAAAAAAAAAAAACAAGTATATAATCAACTAATATAATCAACTAATATATATAATCAGTCATTTATCTAAAGCGTACATTCTAGAGTCACAGTGCCTTGGAGCTAGACTCTCTCCTGCAGTTCAATTATCTTTGAAACATTAAGTAGCTCTCTACTTGGTTAAATGCTGCTCATGGGACTCCACTGTGGTCATTAAAATGCCCTTCTCCCTCTTGGTGTTTTTGAATATGTTCAGTTCACAATTTTAGTTTGTGCTGAAGGCCATAAAACTGCTGGATGCTGTTGGCATACCTTATATTGAGTGATATTGGAATCTGTCCCATTGATTCAAAACAATTGCTTAAAAAAATCCTTAAAGGCATAAAGTAGAATTTATTGTCCTTTTTGCTCTTAATGGCTTCTGCCAAAAAGGTTTTCATTTATCTGTTTTTTTGAGGGCCACATTACAGCAGTTTTTATTTTCGCTCTCTTTGTCTTATATCCCTCCTTGCTGTGGTTAGAGTGCTACTTTGAATCCTGCTTCCTTTGGTACTTTTCCTTTTCTTGCCCATTACTTATATTCTGTTCTACACATTTTAGTAATGATGTACTTAATGCTCTTAAATATATATTCTGTCTTAAGATCAATTAGCTAAGGCTTACCTTTCTTACTCTAATTCTACTTTCACTTTGTTATTTTTTTCCCCAGTGATCTTTCTGCTTTGTTTTTTTTTTTTAAAGATTTTATTTATTTATTTGAGAGAGAGAATGAGATAGAGAGAGCATGAGATGGGAGAGGGTCAGAGGGAGAAGCAGACTCCCTGCTGAACAGGGAGCCCGATGCGGGACTCGATCCCGGGACTCCAGGATCATGAACTGAGCCGAAGGCAGTCGCCTAACCAACTGAGCCACCCAGGCGCCCTCTGCTTTGTTTTTATTTTATTTCTGTCGGTTAATTGACAATCTCCCCTTTCCCTCATTGAGGTATTTGACAATGTATTCTTACTAATATATAGAATTTGTTACTTAACTAGGTATATCTCTACTACTGTATATTTCTCCCTATTCTGTATCTATATATGTCTTCAGGAATATTCTCCTGTTATGTATACCTAACACAAATGTCTGGTCTTGTACTTATTGAACATGGACTGTGTCTGTCTCTTCTAAGAATTCGTAGTGTTATGTCAGCCATTGTAAGTAGTTTTAAACGTAGTGAGTACAAAGATGCCCATTTGTGTCCTGATGCAATTGATAATATGAAAAGGTTGGAATCAGAATATGGTAACTGGAATTTTGTTTTAGTGGACTTGCTAAATTTAAATATATTCATTTTTTCCTTGTTCATAGGTTAGCATCAGTTATCAAAAAGAAAACTTACATATGCTTCAGTTTTTGTATGGTTGGAAATATGCCTTGCTTCCTATACTTTTGTATTACTAGAAAGTGGTATAAATCAAATCTTTTAATATATAACATATTGTAGATGCATGGATGACTTCTTTGTTTATGAATTTTTGTGTGTAAGATGGAAAGACTAAAAAATGACTTTAAAAAGACAAGGGAGTGGAAAACAAAATTCAAGAGTTGAAGAGAGGTGGGATAGAGAAAGGATATTTCTGTTTTGGGGATGTGTGGTTTCATCCGTTTTATTAGGTTTTCTTTTCTTTTTAAAAATTATTTATTTCACAAAGAGAAAGAGAAAGCGAGAGCAGGAACACAAGCAGGGGGAGTGAGAGAGGGAGAAGCAGGCTTCCCGCAGAGCAGGGAGTCCGATGTGGGGTTCGATCCCAGGATCCTGGGATCATGACCTGAGGTGAAGGCAGACGCTTAACGACTGAGCCACCCAGGCACCCCTTTATTAGGTTTTATAACTTATGTTAAACATATTTTACATGTATCAAATACTATTGTAAAAAAAATAATGAAAGAAATTTATAGACCTAATTTGTTTTGCAAATCTGGATCCTTTAGATTGATTTTAAAAAGATTATTATTGAGAATAAAGACACTTTATAAAAGTAAAGCTTCAAAGACCATCAAAGTCTTCAACTATGTTATGTAGATTGCGTTCTGATCTTTGTTAGTATATGTACCCCCTTGTTTTTTTTGTTTTTTTTAAAGATTTTATTTATTTATTTGAGAGAGCGAGAATGAGAGAGAGTACATGAGAGGGGGGAGGGTCAGAGGGAGAAGCAGGCTCCTCGCTGAGCAGGGAGCCCGATGCAGGACTCGATCCCGGGACTCCAGGATCATGACCTGAGCCGAAGGCAGTCGCTCAACCAACTGAGCCACCCAGGCGCCCTGTACCCCCTTGTTTTTTGATTAGTATTGGCTTGGTATATCTTTTTCCTTCATTTAATTTTTTTTTTTTTTTTTAAGTAGGCTCCACACCCAACGTGGGGCTTGAACTAATGACCCTGAGATCAAAAAAAGAATTGCATGGTCTACCGACTGAGCCAGCCAGGATCCCATCCATTTAATTTTTAACTCATTTAAAAAAAAATTTTTTTTTTTTGAGATTTTATTTTTAAGTAATCTCTGCACCCGACGTGGGGCTTGAACCTATAACCCCAAGATCAAGTGAGCCAGCCAGGCGCCCCTGTTATTCTGGTAGGCAGAATGTAGTCCTTCAGATTACCTGTGAATGGAGAACTAAACCAAGTTCCAACAGAATTGGGGGTGAGGAGAGCTTATGATGAAACTCTATGAAAAAGAGTAGAGGACACAGAGGACTTAGATGAAGCAGATAAAATCATTCCAGAAAGAGAAAGTCTAGGACTAAATGGCAAAACCCAGAGCACGGATTCACAGCACTGATTATGGAGAAGGGGATTGGGAAGGGCAACCACTGAGGAAGAAACAGCTGTATAGAGAAGGGGAGGGACCCTTGGAGAAGTTGGCAATGAAGGAAAGAAAAAAATGGGAGGAAAATTAAAGATCTCATAGAAATGGAAAGGCCACCAACTCACGTCCTCTTTCTTGCCACCTATAGAAACATCTGCACAGAAGAGAGGGGGCAGAAGTGTATGCTTAAACTTGGAATCTTGACTCTAAAAGGAAGAAGAGTGTTTATCATTTCAGTTACTCAGCATGTGCTGTTTTATCTTCTTTCACATATTACAGTTTTAGAGAGTTATTTTCTTTTGTTTTCAGCTATTTGCAAATGAATTCTTAAATGCATTCTCAGTGTTACATTCTCTCAGGTGTCAGGTTGGTTCCCACTGAGTGTGTTACAATTAATTTTTTTTCCTTTCTGAAGTGTATATATGTTGATTCATTTTTTTCATCATTTGAAAATTTGACTTTTGTTGACTTAACTGTTTCAGCCACTATGCTGTGCTTTAAATGAACAAATGTTTTTTAGTCTAATTTGTAGGAATAAGCTACTTTTTTCATGAATTCAGTAGACTTGAGCCAGTTAATAACATTAATAATTATAACAGCTAATTCTTATATGTACTCATGTTCCAGGCACTATTTGGAGTCCTTTATTTTTTACTTTTTAAAGATTTATTTTTTTATTTTAGAGAGCGGGCAGGAGAGTGGGGGGGTGCAGAAGGAGAGAAAATCCTCAGACTCCCCACAAGCCACTGCAGGGCTTGATCCCAGCACCCTGAGGTTGTGACCTAATCTGAAACCAAGAGTGGGACACTTAATGGACTGTGGCACCCAGGCGCCTTGGAGGCCTTTATTTGTGTTAACTCACTTCGCCTTTTTAGCAACCATGAGGCACAGACTATTCCCCGGTTATACACACGAGAGAACTGAGATACATGGGGATTAAGTACCTTGTTAAGGTAATGGCTGGTTCATGTTTGGACCCAGGCAGTCTGTACTGAGTGTGTGTGTGTTTTTAATCATTACTCTGCTGCCTCAGTTAGCTTTGGGTTCCATTTGTACTGTCACCTTTAGACTAGCAATTTTATTTATTTTTTTTTAGTTTTATGGTTTTATTAACACAAATATGATGTGCACAACAAGCTGTTTATTCATTTTCTTCGCTGTGCAGCCTGGCATTGGGATTGGATGACTCTGATTGCCAGCTGGGCTGCTCTTTCCAGCATGGCTTTGTGGTTCTTGGAGGAGACATTGTGAGCAATCTCTGCACAGTAAGATTTGTCACACATCAGCAGCACTTCAAGCTCCTTGATGTTGTGGACTAGGAACTTCCCTGAGCCACTGGGCAACATGTGCTTTGTTTTCTTGTTGCTCCTGTAACCAATGTTGGGCATCAAGATCTGGCTCTTGAATCTTCTGTGCACCCTATTATCAATGCCTCTGGGTTTCCGCCAGTTGCACTTAATTTTGGCATATCAGTGACTGGTGCCAGATGAACTTCTTGGTCCTCTTTTTAACGATCTTGGGCTTCACCAGAGGTCTGAGGGCAGCCATGATGCCCAGTAACAGATGGCTGCCACCTCCGCAGGCAGCGCCAAGGGAGAGAGGGGAAGCTAGACTAGCAATTTTATTTAAATAAAATGTGTGTTTTGTTTAATTCCTCACTACTTCTACTGTTCATCATTGTTTGCTTGGTCCAGTGTATAGGTCTCTCATCCTTTCTTCTACTCCTAACTTCCCAAAGGTCTCTGTCCATTTAGTAGTTAATGATAATTCAAAGGTATCATCAAATCACATTGCTGTCCACCTCAAATCCTTGCACTGACTTCTCAGTCTATTTAGAGTATATTCTAAAGGCTTTTTTTGACCTCTGAAGCCCTTTATAATCAGGTGGTGGCACTTCTCTGACATAATTTCCTTTGTCTGGTTCTGCCACTGAGTTCTAGCGACTCACTTTTCCACGTTGCACCTAGATGCTTGCTCTTCTCTCTGTGACATCCCTTGCCACCCACAGATGTTTGGCTTAGCTCCTTTCCTTGCTTGATTTGGGTCGCCTTCAAATTCCCATCTTTAACAAAGCCTTTCTGACTATCATATCTAAATTTACCAGTGCCTTCTTCACCCACTCCTTTATTTATATTCATAACACTTACTACTACTTGATGTTTTATAGTAGATATATTTTTTTATTGTCTCTTTCTTTAGATTGTAAGCTACGGTGGGGCAGGATCTTGTGGGTCTTGTTTACTCAGTGCCTAACACCTAGCAGGTACTCAGTAAATTTTTGTTGAGTAAATAGAGTAAATAAATGTCTTTACTGATGTGTTAGTGCTTACTGGTAAGTGTAAATGAGTTTGAAGTTCTCATTCTTTTTCTCTCTGGAATCAGACTCTTTGATAGATGCTCAGTATCAGGGCCTTGGTTTTACTTTGTTTCATGGTTCCTCCCTCACAGTCTAATGAGTAAATAGTGTCCATGAGTTCTCTAATTGTGCTTGACTGTTCTGAAACATATTTGGTATTGTTTCGGTTCTCAAGTTATTTTTCTTGGAAACGAAATTTATGTCATTGTCCTTTAATTATAGTATTTAGTATCTTAGGTTACAGATAATTGTATTCTTGAGGTTTTTTGGGAACAATTAGTGCTGCTTGAGCAACTTTCAGCTACAGCAGTTTCTCAACTCTTCATTATTACCCCTCCCCCTGAATATTAAAATTTATATGAGGGGCACCTGGGTGGCTCAGTCATTTAAGTGTCCCACTCTTGATCTCAGCTCAGGTCTTGATCTCAGGGTCATGAGTTCAAGCCCTGCATTGGGCTCCACGCTGGGTGTGGAGCCTAATGCTTTAAACGAATGAATGAATGAATGTGGAGCCTAATGCTTTAAGTAAATGAATGAATGAATTAATTTATATGAATTCATTTCCTAGCTCCCCAACCAGAGAAATACTAAAGAATAAGAGAGAATCTAAATAGTAAGAAATAGGGGTGCCTGGGTGGCTCAGTCATTAAGCGTCTGCCTTCGGGCTCCCTGTTTGGCGGGAAGCCTGCTTCTCCCTCTCCCACTCCCCCTGCTTGTGTTCCCTCTCTCACTGTGTGTCTGTCAAATAAATAAAATCTTTAAAAAAAATAAATAGTAAGAAATAAAATGTTGAGCTTTGGAGGGCCACAAACCGTTGCAATGTCTAAGATTTTGTTGCTTCCCCTTCTCCCCTTGTTTCTCTTTAAGAACAATATCCTCCCCCTGTCAATTGAGAAGCCGTGAGCTGTGCTCGCTTTGCTTAAGTTAATTGATTTCAGATGTCGTGTTTTCTTCTAAAATATCCTGAAAAACCATATTTTAAGATTGACCAAAAAGTTTAAGTACTATACATGATGTTTATTTATTTATTTATTTATTTTTAAATATATTTTTTAAAGATTTTATTTATTTATTTGAGAGAGAGAATGAGAAAGAGAGAGCACGAGAGGGGGGAGGGTCAGAGGGAGAAACAGACTCCCCGCCGAGCAGGGAGCCCGATGCGGGACTCGATCCCGGGACTCCAGGATCATGACCTGAGCCGAAGGCAGTCGCTTAACCAACTGAGCCACCCAGGCGCCCCACATGATGTTTATTTAAACATGTTAGTAAAATAAGTGACATACCTCTCACTGTCCAACTAGGAATTTCCAATTTTTTTCTTTTTCTTTTTTCTTTTTTTTTAAAGATTTTATTTATTTATTTAAGAGAGAGAGACACAGCGAGAGAGTGAACACAAGCAAGGAGGAGTGGGAGAGGGAGAAGCAGGCTTCCCGCCGAGCAAGGAGCCCAATGCGGGGCTTGATCCCAGGACCCTGGGATCATGACCTGAGCTGAAGGGAGATGCTTAACGACTGAGCCACCCAGGCGCCCCCCAATTTTTTTCTTAATACTATTTATCTAATACTAGTTTTTACCTTTAGTATAGGCCCTTCAAACACTGAGAGTGAAGGAAATAGATAATAACTTAAAACTTTAACATCAGGGCGCCTGGATGGCTCAGTTGGTTTAGTGGCCAACTCTTGATTTTGGCTCAGGTCATGATCTTAGGGTCCTGGGCTTGAGCCCCGTGTTGGGCTCCTTGTTCAGCAGGGAGTCTGCTTGAGGATTTCTCTCCCTCCCCCTCTCCCCCTGCTCTCTTACTCTCTCTCTTAAATAAATAGATCTTTAAAAAAAATAAATAAATCTAAAACTAATGATGTAATGTATGGGGATTAACATAAGAATAAAAAAATAAAATAAATAAATAAATAAAAATAAAACTTTAACAGATTTTTCAAAAAGTATTTTGGTATTATTCCTGATTTTGAATAAATGAAATCTTAGACTTGTTCCTATATTCTAATACATGGTTTCTAATTTCTATTAGCTTCAGAAGTTTGTGAATTACATTTACCTTTTGTTTCAGTTACAAACCGGTGGATCATAAGCTTATTTGGCTGCCCTTACGGGAGGCATTTGAAGAACTCTTTGCCCAGACATTTTCCAAAAAGCAAAACTTTACATTCTTGGGGCACATTCAGACCTGTTACAGGCAGAAACGGTGGCATGATCTCCTCAGACTAATGCAGCATGTTCACAAGTCGGCTGTCAACAAGGATGGAAAAGAAAGTGCAACTGGTAAGAATAGGACCTATACTACTAGTGGGAGGCCATGAGGCTGGGGCTTGATTAGCAGAATTGAAACCAGTGACCAAAGGGTTAGCATGACTAATAAGCACAGCTGCAGACTAATAAATGAGGCTGCAGTGTTTTCTCTTAAACATCCCTGACTCTGCTCTCCTGCAAGGCAGATTTGAGGCTTATTAGCCCATCACCTTGTTTGGCTGCCTCTCTTTTTTTTTTAATATTTTATCTTTAAATAATCTACACCCCAAGTGGGGCTTGGACCTACAATCCTGAGATCAAGAGTCACGTGCTCTACAGACAGCCAGCCAGGTGCCCCTTGGCTGCCTCCTGAGTAAACCCCTTTCCTTGCTACGTACTCAGTTGGCTTTGCTGTGTCAGGCACATGAACTTGGGTTTAGTTACCAATTTGGTGAGCCAGCCAGGATCTTTTTGCCAGTGGTTCATGAGCCGCCAGCTGATAACGAGAATTTGGTGACAAGTTCAAGCAGCTGCTTAGGCTCCTTGTCCTAGTAATTGTCCCTGAGGCCCCACCCTTACTGGGTGCTGCCAGCCCTCCATGCTTAATTTAGCTGTTGTGGCAAGGAAATGGTTTTTGATTTGGACAGATCTGTCTTGGTGAGCTTATTTCTTCCTCCCATTTGGCTTGGCTCTCTTAGCCTCCTTTTCTTGCTTGATTAGGAAAAGGTTGACTAGGAAGCCATTTGGTTCAGTTGGTGAAGCCCCGACTTTTAGGGAGGAACCAGTGCTCACATAGGCATTTGGGGCTTCATTTGGTTTGTTGCTGCAGCTTTTGTTGGGATTTCTAATTGGAAAATGGGAAATGACAATTTGATTCCTGAACGCAGCCCTTTGGGCTATATTCTTCAAAATTGGGCAGTGTTTAGTTACGAACTTATTAAAGAAAAAAGGATGATTTTTTTTTTTTGCAACACTGCTTGGCCATAATGTTCATTAGACTCCGGATAACAATGATCAGTTAATGAATCCATAAATTATAATACCATCTCTCAATTGGATTTGTTCTGTAATATTTTGTTTGCATCTTGTCTGTGTATTCGTATACGTGTTCATGTATGTTGTAAATAAGAGATATTTTCTCCACCTCTGGATAGTATTGCTAAAATTAGTTTGTAGAGGAGCACTGTTTAAGTTAGTTTGAAGGCAAGTACTTATGAGAGTTGGGCATTCTAAAACTCAGAAACTAACCCAAGCTTTTCAGGTTCACATGATCTGAAAAAATATTCGGTAAAGTTAATTTTAGGTTGTTGGTTTAATTAAAATAGATATGTCTTTAGAATTATCAGTATTACTCTTATTCTGCCTGGATTTACTTAAGTCAAATAAGTTGATATAACTTTTTTAAAATATATATATATAGCTTGGGCGAATGACTTTGTCTTTTAAAGTTTTTATGGGTAATCTAAATATAATTGTTCAGAACAAACAAATGTAAATAAGATAAAAAGGTTTACAGGTAAACTTTTCAGTAGCTTTCAAAATCTTTGATAACCTAAAACTTTAAGATTTTACTAAGTTAAATGATGTCACTAAATAGCTAGATCGTTTCTAAATAAGATAAAACATTACTAAACATAGATTTATCTGATTTTGGCCTCTTATTACAGAGAAACTAAAGATATTTGGGTTTGTTAGTAAACATGTTTTGTGCCATGCTGAGATAAGGCATATATTTCTAAAAATTCTTTAATGTCATAAATTCACCAATCTAAAGAATGCCGGTACAACAAACAGTCACAAGTAGTTACTACTTAGTTTTTACTAGAAATTTAAGGTTTCTAAGAGTTAAAAGTTCTAATACATAGAATTACTGAAAATGATAAAGGAAACAACTCTGTATGCAAGGAAAGTGAGATTGGTTATTTAAAGAGGGAAAATTGAAGACAAAATGTGAAAAGGAAAGGAAAGTTGTAGAAGGTTTGTGACAAGGGAATCTTTGGAAAGGAATTTTGTGCATGGTAGGCACTAAGATTATGGATATTAGTATGTAAAGTTTATTAGGGAGTGATCAACACCTGGGGAAGAGAAGAGAGTAAGACAGCAAGATTAGGCAGAAATTGAGCAGTGATACAGTATCAAAAGAAGCCTTAGCTGATTCTCTGAGGAGTTACAAATTTGGATTATCCTTCAGAACCATCCTAAATTTGGGCAAAATTGGGGCTGGAGTTTCATAATAGTCATTGGATGTGACCACCTGGGAAGAGGGCATGTCCTTGGCAAGACAGCTGTCTTCAGTCGAGGCAGTCCCTGATGGCATCTCAGAGTTGAGGACTGTTGGCAGTGCCCCTATAGCCGAGAGCCCTTCATTTCTGATGGAGATTCTGGTCAGCACATCACTGCCACGCACCACAAGAAATCAGATCCACGCTGTGCCCTGGATGTCCTCATCCCGATAAGTATATATCAACATGGGAGATGACAGGGAGGAAAAAGGAAGGGACTTGATGAATTTTTAAAGAATTCATCTTGTTGGAATGAGTAAGTGTTAATATTGGAAGTATACTGGCATAAAATTGGAGTTAGGTTTTCATGTTAAAATAGTAGTTTCCTTAGATTATTGATCTAAGAAGAGATTGTAAACAAAGGTTTTTCTTTATCTTAAATGTGACCTGCTTAGAAAAACAAAATTTCTATGTTTTGTCTCTATTAGGTCCTTGATTACTTAAGAAAGTTGAATCTTCTCAATATTAAAAGTCCTCTAAGTGTTGCTAACAACTCTGTAACCCTCTGTATTTGCCTTTAGAATCTCTATTGCTGCCTTGGCTAGATAGGTAATTAGGTTTTGTAATGATCTGTAATCCTGTTTTGGCATATGCTTCAAAACTTACTGATACTTCTGACAAACTTCCCAAAGTTCAACTTCTGAATAAAGTCTTTTTTACTAATTAGGCTTATTTTGTATGTTACTACATGGGAAGCATTGTCAAATAAGTGATGATAAACCTTCCTAGGTTATAAGATTTTAATATATCCTAGTACAGTGTCATCACTTGTAATTCTAATTATTAAAATGTGTGCCCCACTAATAACCAGATTTCCCTGTCAGCTGCATTATAATGAACTCTGATCAGATCTTTAACCATGGCCATTTTTTAGTCTTTTGTCATTTATAGTTACTGTTTTACTCTAATGATCTTGCAAATATGTTTCAGCTTCAAGGCAGTTCATGGAAAGGACTTTGACAAATAGTTTTTTGATGCTTTTAAGATCATAAAACTGAACTAGGTAAAAATTGCTGGAACTAATGAAAAAGCTGGATTCAAGTAGAATAACATGGGAATAAAAGAATTGAGAAAAATGATTATTTTTTTATGACTTTTGTTTGACATATTGTTGGCTCTCTAATGTTTGCTCTTCTGGATTTAAGGAAACTTTTTCTCTTAAGCTATGACTCACAGAAATTTAATACAATATTCCTTTGTAAACAAATATGAAACATTGATTTTTTTCTCCAGAATTCAGAAAGTCTCAGTGAAAGTTCTTATATTTTCATGGCAATTATAGTTATTAGCAAAAGTTCTCTAAGAATCTGTTCTCCTTGTAACAGGACACCACTGGAAACATTGGTTATATTACCAAGGCTTTGACTGGAATGTCATATTTGAGGGTGAAATGCATAGACTCAAATGTGACCAGATGGCTTTAAGGAAGTGGGTTGAGTTTTTGGAGCTGATAAAGCCCCTTGGAAATATCAGCTTGATACCTTGCTTACAGATACCTTGCTTACCTAGCAGCCTTACCAGGCCTAACTTTGAGAGCCCACCTGCAGGACTGCCTCCTGAGCTAAGACAACTGTTTAACAGAACTGACCTATTCTCAAGACTAAGACTAGTTTATGAAATATGGAGCAAACTTCTTACCTAAGGTCCAGAACAATTAAACTCAGGCTAAGAAGAAACAATGTTGAATTGTGATGTTTTTCTAAGAAAAATATTCTTGTCAAAAGGGGAAAATGTTAATTTATACCCATACATAATGGCTTCACTATACTGAAGCCCTTTCCTGGTACATGCTCATGGGGCTAGTTGGAAGGAAAGGGAACTTTTGACCTTAGAGAAAGAAAGACAAAAATACCTAAGAGCCAGGATCACCCAAACCTTGGATGGTGGCACACCTTGGGCACTGATTTCATCTATCATCTTTGGAACAAAAATTTGCTAACTATTCTTGTGAGCCCTGACAGATTTTTTTTTTTTTTTAAGGTTTTATTTTTAGAGAGAGGGAGCAAGTGAGCATGGGGGGAGGGGCAGAAGGAGAGAGAGTCTTAAGCAGACTCCGTGCTGAGTGCAGAGCCCAACCTGGGGCTCGATCTCATGACCTGAGCTGAAACCAAGAGTTGGCCGCTTAACCGACTGTGCCACCCATGTGCCCCACCCCGACAGACCTTAAGGTGTTTTTCAGGAGACAGACTAACAGATGAGTGTGATTACTTGAGGTTACTGATTTGCTGTATACTTTACAGCAGGTTGAATCCACAAGCAGTAAAGACTCGACACCAGGTGATGGTGTTTGTACATGCTTGAAATATCACTGTAAGAACAGCTGTGTCTCTAATAGAGGAAAAGAACAGTGGCCAGATTTCCTGCTTTTTACCTGCACAGGATCTATATATGGACATGCAGAAAAACAGACCAGAGAGGTGTACCCAGGTAGTGGCCACTGAAGCTGATTGAACCCACCTGGTCATAGTAGGAGGTGCTGTGTCAGCACTCCAGGATCCACCTACTATAATATGAGTATTCTTCTCCACAATTAAATATTTCCTGCATTCACCTTCTTACTAGTGTTATTGGTGTCACAAGCCAACCCCTACAGTGAACTAATGCCATTTGGCTTTGAAGAAAAACCAGTTTATATCGAAGACTTAGATCAGGCAGCTGGCTTTTACAGGAATGAGGAGATTCAATAGAATCCAGTCAGTTGTGTTTGAGACTACTTCCAGTACCAGCGACAAATTCAGCAAACGTCTAGAACTTCCAAGCATCGCTGTGAAAGAACTAACTGGTGATAATGCAGTTGTCAGCCACAGCAGAAAAATGAGGTGGAGTGACAAGAAAGAGCGTTGGGTATACAACTCTTTCCCAGATTGTAAAGCTCCTTATTTTTTTTATTTTTTTTAAAGATTTTATTTATTTATTTGACAGAGACAGAGACAGCGAGAGTAGGAACACAAGCAGGGGGAGTGGGAGAGGGAGAAGCAGGCCTCCCGCCGAGCAGGGAGCCCGATGTGGGACTCGATCCCAGGACCCTGGGATCATGACCTGAGCCGAAGGCAGTTGCTTAACCAACTGAGCCACCCAGGCGCCCTAAAGCTCCTTATTTTTGATGAAGTGTATTAGCTGCATGGAAATAAAGGACTTCAGCTGCTTTTAGTAGCTTGTCTAGTTGCTGTATATATCAGCTTTCCGATGTTGCTCCAAACAACCAAAGAAGAAACTACTGTTTTGGTCAAGCAGAAGGTACGTGTTAAGCCAAGTACCAGGGAATATTTCCAAGAAGGCACGAAGTTGTTTTATTCCTCAAACCCCAAAACTGCACCCTGTTTCAGGCGGAAGTAACTAGAGCTGTTGTCATCCCAATTCCCTCAAGAATGAATCATGATCAAAGACATTCGGGGAGGTGGGGCTCCTGGGTGGCTCAGTCAGTTAAGCACTTGCCTTTGGTTCAGGTCATGGTCCTATGGTCCTGGGATCGAGCCCCATGTTGGGCTCCCTGCTCAGCGGGGAGTCTGTTTCTCCCTCTGTCACTCCTCCTGCTTGTGTTCTCTTACTCTTGCTCTTTCTCAAATAAATAAAATCTAAAAAAAAAAAAGACAGTGGGGATTGAAACTGATAACCGAGGGGTTAATGGGACCAATAATAAGTGCAGCTGCAGACTAAAACCACAGATACAACATTTTACCCAGACCTGTCTTCGCTTGCCTGTAAATATGACTCTCTTTCTTCGGGAAGGGTGGATTTGAGGCTTGCTTGTCCAGAGTCTCCTCATTCAGCTGCCTTTTGAATAAATCCTTGCTGCACACTTGGTGTCTCCACGATTGGCTTTGCTGTGCATCAGGCAGACAAACTTGGATTCCCTTAAAGAATTAGGAGAAGAGTGTGGGGAAGAATGAAGCCATATAAATTGGAGCTTTCTAGACTTAGGGCAAAGATGACTAATTCTGAAATATTGCTGCTCTTGTGATTCTAGGCATGATTTCCATAAAAACATAGTTGGTAATATTGATGTACAGGTACCACTTACTGGTCAGTAAGTCACATTTCCTTAGAAAATAAGTTATTTCCAAAAAGCTGGATTCTACAGCCAAAGGGCTTTTGGTAGCTTAGTTATCTTCTCTGTGCTTCCTCATCCATAAAATGAGGAAAAGGATACCTACCTCAAACGGCTGTTGTGAGGGGTGAAAGAATTAGCTAATGTACATATGCATATAAATGAACTGATTACTATAGTGGCTGGCACATAACATTATATAAGTATTTGGATTTATTTTTTTTATACATCTAAGATGTTTGATTTTTGTGTGAGTTTTGTTTTGTTTGTTTGTGTTTAAGTTCTATGTATTACAACCTAAAATGTATGTTAAATTCTTGTCTTTATTCTTTTCTAGGGTTACTCCTAAAAGAGAAATGGGAAGCATTTGGTCTTAGACTCAACCATGCTCAACAACAGATGAAAATGACTGAAAATGCTCTATTGTTTGCATTTGTAGAGGTATTTTGGTTCAGTTATTTAGGTTAAAGGAATGTTGATTTGATGCAAAATGCAAGTTTAGGCAGGCTACTATTTTGTATTCTCTTTATGTTGATATTTTTAGTGCTTTGTGTTTAAGACTTAATAAACACTAATGAAATAATACTTCGGGGGGAAGATTTCTGAAAAATGTCCTTTATGGAAATTATAAGGCCTTGATTTATTTTTAAAGTTGTAGTTGAGGACAGTTAGTGAACTCTGTTTCATGGTAAGGGATTGGGGGGATAGATTTGGATCTATTCACTTGAGGCCTCACTCTCTTTCTTTTCTTTCTTTCTTTTTTTTTAAAGATTTTATTTATTTATTTGACAGAGAGATAGCAAGAGCAGGAACACAAGCAGGGGGAGTGGGAGAGGGAGAAGCAGGCTTCCTGCCGAGCAGGGAGCCTGATGTGGGGCTCCATCCCAGGAGCCTGATGTGGGGCTCAATTCCAGGACCCTGGGATCATGACCTGAGCCGAAGGCAGACGCTTAATGACTGAGCCACCCAGGCACCCCAAGGCGTCACTTTTTATTCCAGCAAATGGGTAGCTCTACTGTTTTCTGTCCTCTCACCCTGTGGAAAGAACCAACTTAATTAAATTTTCATGACTTAAGCTTTTTAAATTCTTCTTTTAAAAAATTGTTTCTGTGACATACTTTAGACTACACCCTAAAAGGAGGTAGGACTCTTGTTTGAGGTGGTGTTTTGGTGAGCGAGAAGGTCCCTGGATCATGTCCATCGGTGTGAGAAATTTGGTCATCAATGCTTAATC
Source organism: Neomonachus schauinslandi (assembly GCF_002201575.2). Classification (NCBI taxonomy): domain Eukaryota; kingdom Metazoa; phylum Chordata; class Mammalia; order Carnivora; family Phocidae; genus Neomonachus; species Neomonachus schauinslandi. The sequence continues at coordinate 69,360,713 of NC_058410.1, forward strand.
TTAATAGGATTATTTTTAAAATAACCAATTAGGATGTCAAGTGCTCTCAAAATAGGGCTTATACCTATTTCATGACTTGGCATTATGCTGGAATTCAATACATTTGTTCTGTTTTATTTTCAATTAAGTTTATAGAAGATTCTGATAGGATCATCATGAAAACAAAAGTATAAACCATTTAATAATAAAACAATTTAGTTTTTGATGTGTCAACTGAGTGGATTTTAAGATTTTTCAGTGCTCTTGGAAATAGAACTTGAAGAAATAAATCAGTGAAGAGGAGGAAAGATTTAGTTTGATTTTCTGCAGCAAATGTGAAAGGCTATGTATTTAACCATTGCACTCTATTGATTTAGTCATTTATCTCATCTTTGCATATTCATCACCTATTTATTTTGGATGCTTTTAATAACCATTTGGGTACTTATAAACATCTAAATACATTATAAGTTATTAGTTACCTGACCATCTGTCTACTGAGATGATTTAGTTTGTTGCACCCCTCTGTTAGGCTCAAAGATATTCTCTTGACCCTTCTGGACATTTAAAAATGTTTACTTGGCCTTAGCTCTTACAACTAGCTGGCAGGCATTTGGCATTGAGGGTGAAAGCTCTTCAAGCACAAGGTTTGTCCTCACTTCTTGTTTCTAAACCTGCTTACATAACTGCTCTTGGTGAGTGTATCTTTATTTGCAATGGATTTTTAACAGTTTACTTTCTCTTCTTTTAGGGTACACTATCTCAGGCCGTAAAGAAGGGAGAGTGGATCTTGTTGGATGAGATTAATCTGGCTGCTCCAGAAACATTAGAATGTCTCAGTGGTTTACTTGAAGGCTCCTCTGGCTCCCTGGTGTTGCTGGATCGAGGAGACACAGGTAGCACTTGATCCCATTGAGGTTTGATTTGGTGCCAGGCCTTTTGGCCTCTTTATTTATTTATTTATTTTTTAGATTTTTTATCTATTTATTTGACAGAGAGAGAGACAGCGAGAGAGGGAACACAAGCAGGGGGAGTGGAAGAGGGAGAAGCAGGCTTCCTGCTGAGCAGGGACCCCGATGCGGGGCTCGATCCCAGGACCCCTGGGATCATGATCTGAGCCTAAGGCAGACGCTTAATGACTGAGCCACCCAAGCGCCCCCTTTTGGCCTCTTTAGAGTAAGATTCTTTTGGTTAGATGGATTACATAGTCCTCCAAGTGTTCATTCCATAGTACTAATTTTCTGCCAAGTTAGGTGGCATTGGGAGTGCAAAGAGTAAGAATTTAAGTTACTTGGGTAGTAGACAGTAGACAGACACACTGAGTGACAAAATATATGCAGTGAATAGGTGATAAAATATAAATAATAATGAATAGCTATACCTTAAAAGGTAGTGGAAGGGCAGCATAAGATTAAGTTGGTACATAGGTCTAGAAATTGGTTTCAGCAAGGATGGTTTGAGCAGCCAGCACCAAACCCGCTGAGTCTGAGGCAGGGTTTCCTGGCCTGAGGTTCTGTGGAGTTAGATAGTCTTCCCCTGGGCACCTGTGGCTGATCACTTGATGTTAACAGTTGAGAATTTATAATTTTCTCTTAACAGAACCACTGGTTCGTCATCCTGACTTCCGTTTATTTGCCTGTATGAACCCAGCAACAGATGTGGGCAAAAGAAATCTCCCACCAGGAATAAGAAACAGGTGAAGGGACACGGCCTGAATCCTGGGGATTTTTTTTTTTTCTTTAAAGTTCTCTTTATTGATTGATAATATTAACATAACCAAACCTCATAACCATGCTTGAAATTTCTTGATCTCTGATAAGAGGAATCCTTCCTTGTTTGTCATATTCCTCTACCTTCTCTAGGTGGTAGGAATACAGAGGACTCCAGAACACTGGAGGATTTTTTCCTTTGGGTTGTTTGTATGATACTTAGTGGCTCACAAATATTGTAGAACATAAAATTTTTTCCTCCTTCAAATAACCTTATAGCTATCAGAAAAACCTTCACATACTGATAAAACAGTAGAACATATAACAGTATAAGTGCATTTTAGGAACTGAATCCTCTTGGATGAGGCCAGTGATTTGTAAAAGGCCTTTTAATTTTCAGTGTTCGTTAAACACTGACACCAACAAGGTATTTTGTTGGTATTTTATGTATGTAGCATTTGGAAAAAATAAATGATCTTATTTTTGTTGGTGACTTTTTGTTGAATTTTGAATTTTAAAATAGTGCTAAAATTTTATTAGATTCCTCCCTCCCATTAGAAGAATAATAAAACCTTCTTAGGAAAATTTTATAAACTATAAGCATTGTATTTTCCTTTGCTCCAGTGATTTTATTTTTGATGATGAGGGTGCTTTTTGTTGTTGCATGTATTTTTCTATCACATGCCGTTATAGTAACACCTCTGAAAATAAGGATAAAGGTCTTATCTTCTTCTATTTCATTATGGTCAGTTTGTATCTAGATGAAAGGCTTTCATATTTTATAAGCAGTTAAGATGAGTTTACATAACTTCTTGTGTTTTGTATTTTTAAAAAAATTTTTTTTTTTTAAGATTTTATTTATTTATTTGACAGAGACACAGCGAGAGAGGGAACACAAGCAGGGGGAGTGGGTAAGGGAGAAGCAGGCTTCCTGCGGAGCAGGGAGCCCAATGCAGGGCTTGATCCCAGGACCCTGGGATCATGATCTGAGCCTAAGGCAGACGCTTAACGACTGAGCCACCCAGGCGCCCCTGTATTTTTTTTTTTTTTTTTTGAAGATTTTATTTATTTGAGAGCATGCATGTGAGGTTGGGGGGGCAGTGAGAGAAAACCCAGGGTAGGGGCAGAGGGAGAGGGAAAAGCCGCTGAGTAGGGAGCTTAAGGAGGGGTTCAACCCCAGGACCCTGGGATCATGGCCTGAGCCTAAGGCAGATGCTTAACTGACTGAGCCACTCAGGCGCCCCTTGTGTTTTGTATTTTTTTGTCAGAATAGCTGTATTAACTTCCTAAAAAGTTGTTATTATTTAATAATCATTGTCTTACAGGTTCACAGAACTTTATGTAGAAGAATTGGAAAGTAAAGAAGATTTACAAATTCTTATTGTGGATTATCTGAAAGGACTGAGTGTGAATAAGACCACAGTTCAAGGAATCATCAAGTAGGTTCTCTTTGGTTTCTCTTTATAAACTCTTCACCTGAACATAAAAATGTGTGCCTCATGCACATATATTACTTCTTTTTTTGCTTCTGACTAGAGAAGGATTATCATTAAGGTTTCTATTTTAAAGTTGGAACCTTATGAATTCCCATGGATTTTCCTAATGAAGCTACATTGAAAGCTTAAGAATTAATCACCAATGAGAATATGTAAACAATTAGATAATGCTCTCCTAATTACTTTTGTATTCATAGCCAGGAGTTTGCATCCCTGGAATGTAAATGGCTTGTATTTTGATATGTCTTGATGAAATCTTACTTTTTGCAATTTGCATGCTAGTTATGTGGGATGCAGGGAGGAAAAGGTTGATACAATGAGTGATTTAGGTTTAGAATTGAGGCTTAGCTGAATAAAGTACAGATTGGCCGTGTGGCTTGATGCTTTCTTGAACCTTTTTTTTTTCTTCTTTTTTTTTAAAGATTTTATTTATTTATTTGACAGAGAGAGAGAGAGCGAGAGCAGGAACACAAGCAGGGGGAGTGGGAGAGCGAGAAGCAGGCTTCCTGCCGAGCAGGGAGCCCGATGTGGGACTCGATCCCAGGACCCTGGGATCATGACCTGAGCCGAAGGCAGACGCTTAACGACTGAGCCACCCAGGCGCCCTTCTTTTTTTTTTTAGATAAGAGTGCATTTTCTAAACTGCAAAACATTTTATTTTATATATTTTTAAAGATTTTATTTATTTATTTGACAGAGACACAGCGAGAGAGGGAACACAAGTAGGGGGAGTGGGAGAGGGAGAAGCAGGCTTCCCGTGGAGCAGGGAGCCCGATGCCGGGCTCCATCCCAGGACCCTGGGATCATGACCTGAGCTGAAGGCAAACACTTAATGACTGAGCCATCCAGGCGCCCCAAGAAAGAAAAACCAACAAGTAACACCTTTAAAGTAAAATGTTTTATTTTTTTATTTTTTTTTTAAGATTTTATTTATTTATTTGAAAGACAGTGCAAGCGAGAGAGCACAAGCAGGGGGAGCAGCAGAGGGAGAAGCAGGCTTCCCACTGAGCAGGGAGCCCAATACGGGGCTGGATCCCAGGACCCTGGGATCATGACCTGAGTTGAAGACAGAAGTTTAACGACTGAGCCTCCCGGGTGCCTTGTATTTTAATTTTTTTTTAAAGATCTTATTTATTGGTCAGCATGCACGCACAAGCAGGGGGAGAGGCAGGCTCCCGGTGAGCAAGGAGCCCTATGCAGGACTCGATCCCAGGACCCTGGGATCATGACCTGAGCCGATGGCAGATGCATAACCAACTGAGCCACCCAGGCATTCCTCTTGAGCCTTTATTTCTGTTTCTGGGCTTTTTTTTTTTTAAGATTTTATTTATTTATTTGACAGAGAGACACAGAGAGAGCACAAGCAGGGGGAGCGGCAGGCAGAGGGAGAGGGAAAAGCAGGCTCCCCGCTGAGCAGGGAACCCGATGTGGGGCTTGACCTGAGCTGAAGTTTAACCGACTGAGCCACCCAGGCACCCCATGATTTTTTTTTTTTTTTTTTTTAATGCTTTGTGGAAAGGGCACAATCTTTTATATAGACAACCTGAATTCTAGTACGGGCTCTGTCAAAAACGAATGCTTTCATTCTGGGCACATCACTTAGTTAATTTTGTCTGTGTTGCCTAGAAAGAACTAAACAGTACGTAAAGGTTTTGAAATAGGATCATATTAATGTTTTACTTTGCATTTTGTGGTTTGTTCCCCTTTTTTGTACAAATAATTATTGAGTTGCCCAGGTGCTAGGGATACAGCTATAAATAAGATAAATATAAGTAAGCTCCTCATGGAGCTTTTTTTTTTTTTTTTTTTTAAATTTTATTTATTTTTTTAATTGACAGAGAGAGAGACAGTGAGAGAGGGAACACAAGCAGGGGGAGTGGGAGAGGGAGAAGCAGGCCTCCTGCCGTGCAGGGAGCCCGATGCAGGGCTTGATCCCAGGACCCTGGGATCATGACCCAAGCCGAAGGCAGTCACTTAACCAACTGAGCCACCCAGGCGCCCCACCTCATGGAGCTTTTAATTCAAGAGGTGAAGATAATAAATAAGGAGCTACACACTATAATTTTTTTGAAGTGACTATAACCTCAAGATTTTATTTTCTTCATAATATAATAAAATATGAAGCTTAGAACTGGATCAGTTGGCCCTTTCTCTTCGTATCTCCTCCCAGTTCCAAATGCTTACATCCCTTAATAGCCAGCATTCCCTTAGATCTGCAGTTGCGCTCAACACATTCAAGCCTCAGCACAATCTTCTTGTAATTTTAATCTTTTTCCAGAAAATCAGCTTAGTCTGCCCACCATAGCCACTCTGCTTCCTGTCATAATGCCGCTTTCCTTGGGCATAAGGAGAATCTTTGCCTTTCTTGTACTGTGTCACTTTGTGGGGTTGGTGCTTGCCATACTTCTTGCAGAAATTCTGGTGGGTTTTAGGAATGTTCACCATGTTTGCAAGAGAACTATCAACACAGAAAGCAAGAGAAACATAATCTTAGGTTATGGTAAGTGAAGAAAAATAACACATAAAGCTTAGAGCCCCCCCACCCTTTTAAGATTTTATTTGAGAGAGAGAGCAGGGTGTGAGGCGGGGGAGAGGCAGGGGGAGAGAGAGGGCATGAGCAGGGCAAGAGACAGGGGGAGAAGCAGACTCCCTGCTGAGCAGGGAGCCCAATAGAGGACTTGATCCCAGGACCCTGGGATCATGACCTGAACTGAAGGCAGGCGCTTAACCAACTGAGTCACCCAGGCGCCCCAGTGGAGCCCTATTGTAGATAGAATAGTTAAGGAAGCATCTGTGAAAATGCTTTGGAATGGTTTATCAATACTGCATACTAAAATTGGAACACTTCTGTTAGCCAAGAATATTTGGACAAAAGTATAAATATGTGTGGTTAAAATTCAAAAGCAGAGATAAAACAGACTAGATAAAGCAGAGGCTCTTGTAAAATGCTAATAGTGTAAGTAGTAAGTGTTCCATTTGTAATAACCCCTTCTAAAATGTAGATTCTTTCTACAAAAGAAAGAATGTGTAGCTAGATTGCAAAGAGGCAAGTCAAATCTTAGCGGGCAAGAACTTAGATTTCATCTGTGACACACATTTGGTTACTCTTGATCTTATGTAGCTGATCATGAATTTCATGAGATTTTAAATTTCTTGCATTTCATGTTTCAGTCTGAAACTTCTTTCGTCTTGTCATCTTCTAGTATTCTAAAGCATGTGGTAATGATAACAGTAACAGTCACCATATTTTCATGCTTTTTAACATTTTGTCATTGTTGATTATGGCCATACCTATGACCTTTCAAAACACCATGATTTTTTTCTGTGTGCTTCTCCATCACACAGGGACTTTATTTCCCTATTGTGTTAGAGCTGACTCTGGAACACTGTGTTTGGACTCTGTGTGTATGTGTGTGTGTGTATCAAATTTTTTTTAAAGATTTATTTATTTTAGAGTGCACAGGGGTTGGGGGTTGGAGGCGCAGAGAGGGAGGGAGAGAGAATTTCAAGCAGTCTCCTCTCTGAGCGCAGACCCCGATATGGGGCTTGATTCCACAACCCTGAGATCATGACCTGAGCCGAAATCAAGAGTTGGGCGCTTAACAGACTGAGCCACCCACGTGCCCCTGGACTCTGTATATTCTTACTAAGGGCTTCTCCTATCTTACTGTCTTTTTGTTAAGAATCTGATGTTTTTCACCTCTCTCCTCTTTTCATCCTAAAGGAAATTGATATATCCTTCTTTTGAAAGAGTCTGTAAGTGTGTGAAAAATAGATTTTTTAATTTTTTTAAAGATTTTATTTATTTATTTGACAGAGAGAGACACAGCGAGAGAGGGAACACCAGCAGGGGGAGTGGGAGAGGGAGAAGCAGGCTTCCTGCCGAGCAGGGAGCCCGATGTGGGACTCGATCCCAGGACCCTGGGATCATGACCTGAGCCGAAGGCAGTCGCCTAACCAACTGAGCCACCCAGGCGCCCAATAGATTTTTTTTAAAAAAAGATTTTATTTATTTATTTGAGAGAGAGCGAGAGATAGAGTGCATGAGCAGAGGGGAGGGGCAGAGGGAGAAGCAGACTCCCCACTGAGCAGGGAGCCCTGGAAAATAGATTCAAAAGAGAATGTCTGAAAGGTTTTGATGAATGCTCTAGGAAATTGTATGTAAGCTTAACTATCTAAAAATGGCTTTTGGGCCTTGTGTAAAAAAATGGAAATAATGGCAAAATAGTGAATGCTTATTATTTAATAAAGTCATTTGAACTCCGTCCTTTTTGTAGCTTGTACACAGCTCTGCGGAAAGACTCTGGGACAAAATTGGTGGATGGAACTGGCCATAGACCTCACTACAGCCTTCGGACTCTTTGCAGAGCTCTGCGATTTGCAGCTTCCAATCCGTGTAGCAACATCCAGCGCTCGCTCTATGAGGTCTTTCTTTTTTTTTAAAGATTTATTTATTTATTTATTTGAAAGAGAGAGAATGAGAGAGAGAGAGAGAGCACATGAGAGGGGGGAGGGTCAGAGGGAGAAGCAGACTCCCTGCTGAGCAGGGAATCCAATGCTGGACTCAGTCCCAGGACTCCAGGATCATGACCTGAGCCGAAGGCAGTCGCTTAACCAACTGAGCCACCCAGGCGCCGCTATGAGGTCTTTCTAAAATCTGTGCTTGGGTGGGCTCACCATTGGATGGGAGGTTTTGGTGATGCAAATGTCAGGTTTGCCTGTGCATTCCATTTAGTCAGCTCAGCCCAGGACAAACCAGAGTGATCCTGCCCTTTTTCTACCATCATATCACATTTAAAAGTTGTTCTGGGAACCAGAACCCCCCAAGAGGTTGAATTTTGTTCCTGAAATAAGTTGGCCTGTTATTGCAGAAAGGTAATTAGTTTTATGCATATTTGGTTTTTTTCCTAGGGCTTTTGTTTGGGTTTCTTAACGCAGCTTGACAGGGCATCACACCCAATAGTTCAGAAGCTCATTTGTCAACACATTGTCTCTGGCAATGTAAAAAGTCTGCTGAAGCAGGTATGTTGTTTGATTTCTTGACTTGTTTAATGTAAATGAAAGGCTGAATTATCAAAATTTCATTTTTTTAACAAAACTTGTTTCTAATTATAAAAATAATCAGTTTGTCCCCAAAAAAATTAGGTGGTGTCTTAGATGGTGAAAATTCCCAAAATTCTTACTCCTACTCTTTAGAGATTTAAACCTTATACCTTTCCACCTAAATCATGTATATATTTTGTTATATATTCAAATTCTCACAGTGTGTGTATAGATTTATCAAGGCAAATTCTTTCTTTTTTTTTTAATTCCAGTATATTTAATATACAGTGTTATATTAACTTCAGGTATACAATATAGTGATTCAACAAATCTGTATGTTACTCGTTGCTGAAGCTAATTGTACTCGTTTCACCATCTCCCCACCCACCTCCCCTCTGGTAACCATCAGTTTGTTCTGTATTGTTAAGAGTCTGTTTTTTGGTTTGTCTTTTGTTGTTGTTGTTGTTCATTTTTGTTTCTTAAATTCCGCGTATGCGTGAAATCATATGGTATTTGTCTTTTTCTGACTGACTTATTTCACTTAGCAAGGGCAAATTCTAATACATATATCTAATATAAATGCCTTAAAAGGAACCATCTCATAATACTGTTCTGTAGCTTCCTTTCTTAGCCTAACTATATCCTACAGGTTTGTGTCTGTACCAGGGATCACTGTGACATGGTTTCTAGTAGTTACATAGTATTTTGTTGCTTATACCAGAGTTTGTATACACACTTGCCATCTGATTGATGGTTGGGCATGTTTTTTTCTTATTATTAAACACAACCACCATTTCAGTTTGACAAAGGAAATTCTAGAATAACATGGGAGTGAAAGATGCTGAGAAAGTGGTTTACCAACTAACAGGCTTGTTTTTATGTTGATTCTTTACTCTTAAGAAAGAACCTTATTAGAGACTTAGGATTACTTTGGATTCACCATCACCATCTAGAATGGGGCAGCATTTTTGGTGATAACCTCTTTTCCTACTTTACACCCTCTCTGAAAGAATGTCATAGTTGTCATGAGACTATGGGTTATTTCTCTAACTTTTTTGTCTTTCAGCCTATTCCAGAACCAAAAGGAGGCCGGCTTATCCAGATTGAAGGATACTGGATTTCGGTGGGAGAGAAGGAACCTACAATAGATGAGACCTACATTCTTACGTCTTCTGTTAAGCTAAACCTGAGAGACATAGTCCGAGTTGTTTCTGCAGGGTGTGTGGACCCTTTCTCTTGCTGCCCTGAAGTTTTACCAGCATAGGCATTGATGACATTCTAGTCTTACCTCCTTAATTTTAAAAGTGCTTTATTGTTGTTCATTGGCTAAGTAAATAATTCCTTCTCAAGTCAGTACTTCTCTCCTGGCACAAAGCATTGTTTCTAGTTGCACCTTTTGGTGGAAGCAATACAGATGCAGATTATTTTGGCCATCTTTACGCTTGTTTGCCAGTATTTTGCTGATGGATACTCATCATCCATTATTTGAGTAACAGCTAGTCCCATTTACTGTTTCTCACAAGTACTATAAGAATGGTTGAGATTGCTTTCCTCAGTATTTTCTGAGGAACTCCTTTTACACAGAAACTTCTCAGGGCTTAAGAAACATTCCATTAGTGGTGTATAGGTATATAAAAATGTTTTTTTATGGTGGTAAATGATACATTCTTTTTAACACAACTTGAATTCTGGTTTCTGTCTTTTTTTTTTTCTTAAATTGCTTTTTGGCTGATCTTTTCAAGAACCTATCCAGTGTTGATTCAGGGAGAGACATCAGTTGGTAAAACAAGCCTTATCCGGTGGCTGGCTGCAGCTTCTGGTAACCATTGTGTGCGTATTAACAATCACGAACACACAGATATTCAAGAGTACATTGGTTGTTATACATCTGACTCTTCAGGGAAGCTTGTGTTTAAAGAAGGTAGGATTATTATTTCATTCCATGGATATAGGTGTTCATTCTTTTAAACCCATTTCCCCAGGTAAACTTCATCCTTTCCAATTGAGGCACATGGACTTTTGCCATAACTGCTGGTTTGTCTTTCTCCCTGATCTCCCTGGTTAAGGGAGGATGGTTAGGGATCCAGCTTCCTTTGGGCCCCACTGATCTTGTCAGCTGTACAGAGGACTAGGACCAAGTTTTGTAGAGTGCAGTTGAACTGCTACTTTATTTCCTAGAGACTCAGAAAAATGTGGTGAGCGTCGATCAGAGGGAAGCTGAGAGTAGATATGAGAATGTGGTGATTTAAATGAAATTAGACTGCAGGGGGAAAAATAAATTGGAAATGTGATATTTGTCAGCCTTGGCTCCCCTTCTGTGTGAAATGATCAGGAAAATTATCCTTCCTTGATATTTGACATCACAAATTGTTTTGGCGCATGACTAGCTGCAGGGAGTAATTTGTTTTGAAATGTAATGGTCTAGGATTGGTTGATTTATATATAACATTTTTTAAAACTTTGGACTAATTTCTGCACTAATCCTCAGTGTTGTTTTTTCTAAGGTGTTCTTATTGATGCTATGAGAAAGGGCTACTGGATTATTTTAGATGAATTAAATTTGGCCCCTACTGATGTGTTAGAGGCACTGAACAGATTGCTGGATGATAACCGTGAATTGCTCATCACAGAAACACAAGAAGTTGTTAAAGCTCACCCTCGGTTTATGCTTTTTGCTACCCAGAATCCCCCAGGACTTTATGGAGGCAGAAAGGTGTGTAGCATTTGTCACTTATTCCCATTTGTTACCCCATAAAGTAATAAATCTTTCTTGGTAAGACTGAGATGTTTTTACTACTTTTGAAGGGTTTTTCTTTTTGTGGTGAATAGTAGAGCCTCCATTTTGGAAACTGGGTGAGAGGCTCTTTTTATCATGTTTTTTTCCTGTGTGTTTCCTAGGTGCTTTCTAGAGCCTTCAGGAATCGGTTTGTGGAATTGCATTTTGATGAATTGCCTAGTTCTGAGTTAGAAACAATCTTGCATAAGCGCTGTAGTTTGCCACCCTCCTATTGTAGCAAGTTGGTTAAAGTCATGCTGGACCTTCAGGTATTTCATCTCTCTCTCACTTAGTTTCAAATGGAACGTACTGATTAGATTTCGTGATGGAAATTTAAAATTTGATAGCCTTCCCAGGTAGACACAGCACTCCCTCCATTTTTTTTTTTTCTCAGAGTAAGGATATTATCTTAAAATGCACTCCATTAGTATCCATTTTTTGGTTTGTAAGTGAACTGTTTGATATCGTGTTACGGTTTTTCTCATAGTCATATATGGCAACAATTCTCTACTTGTGGATATTTTTGGAACATTTTGTTTAGATTGGAATTTGGCATTGATAAACTACAATTTTTGTTTTTTAAATGGATCTAGTCCTTGAATGGACATAACTAAAGATATCCTTTTTATGTCTCTCCCTTGTCAATTCTGCAAAGCTACAGTTTCTTAGTTTTTTGAATATCCCATTTTATGGTGTCCTTTATCAGAATTAATATACTTTTAATTTCTAGAAAGCCAATAATAATTGGCAATCTTACTACTGTGTTCCCACATTATAGGATTGATGTTTCTGCGTGTTTGCCATCATTTGTATTCTTAATTTTTTATATATGATATAAGAAAGAGAATTCCTTTCTTTTGTTGTTGTGCTTTGGAATTTATATTTTTAAACACAAGCTTGGATATTTATCTTCAAATGATTGCAGTCCATTTACTTTTTTAAAAAATTAGTCTTAATGGAATGAATCATTTTTATGGGAGCATAAATTTGTTAAGCATTTTATATAAGTTGTACAGTGTGCTTGCCATTGCCCTTTTTAATTTGTTTTGATATTTTAATAGTCCTATCGCAGAAGTTCTTCAGTGTTTGCTGGAAAACAGGGCTTCATCACCCTTCGTGATCTGTTTCGATGGGCTGAAAGATACAGATTGGCTGAACAGACTGAGAAAGAGTATGACTGGCTACAGCATTTAGCCAACGATGGTATGCTTTCAGTTGGATGCTCTCAAACTGTGAAGTTATGTCAAATATCAAACCTTATTAAAATAAATCTTTCCCAAATTGTGGTCAATATATACATTTTACTGAGTATTCCAAAAATAGTCTTTCTTCCTCAAGAGCCAGATTCTTTTGAAAATGGTTCTTTTCTGCAGGCCTCTGTGCTAGTATGTTTGGGTTTCAATAGTTTTCTCTTTGCTTCAGGTGGCTTCATGTAGGAGTCAGATAGGGGCACAATGCCCATATAAGAGTTTTGGCGGGTAGTTGGTGGTGTCTTTGTGGACTATTTATCTGCAACTCACTAATCATAGATAGTCATCCTTGTGCCTTATACAGAAAACTGTTGGGTCGCCTGGGTGGCTCAGTTGGTAAGCATCTGCCTTCGGCTCTGGTCATGATCCCAGGGTCCTGGGATCGATCCCTGCATCTTTTCCTTCTTCCTCTACCCCTCCTCCTACTTGTGCTTGCTTGTGCGCTTGGGTGCATGCACTTTCTCTCTGTCAGATAAATAAATAAAATCTTAAAAAAAAAAAGAAAACTGACAGATTGGTCAGGTACTATCGTAGTTCTGAGGGAAGGCAGTTATGGCATGTGAGACTCATGATTGCTCATTTTGGTTTAATCCATGGGAAGAATTTATATGTTTCTCTATAGGAAAGAAAGCATTTCAGAATCTTCTGATTTGAAAGGTACTAATGAGTCCTTAATGGAGTGGTTAATAAGGAGAGTAAATAAAACTAACCCATGAGAGTTGTATTTTTTTCTTTACTGGTAAAGAGTAGATAGATGGAGGAACATGTTCTTTTAAAAAACTTAAAACACTCTTTAATCAAGGTATACCATATAGTAAAGTGAATGTAGTGCTTTATTTTGTCATGTATAAGCTAGATACAGTTTTTTTACATATGTGTGTACCATGTAAATCATCACCTAGGCCAAAGTATAGAATATTTTCCAGTACCTCAAAAGATTCCTTCATGGTTCCTGCCAGTCTTAACCTCCCCTGGAGGTAACCACTGCTCTGACCTCTATCACCACTGATTTTTGCCTGTGCTTGAGCTTCAGCTAGTATCATGCAGTGTGTACTCTTTGGGTTTGACTTCTTTTCACCCAACCTAATGTGAGGTTCGGCCATGCTGTTATGTGTATTAGGAATTCATTCTTTTTTGTATTATTGTTCTGTAACCCATTGTATGGAGATACTATAATATGTTTATTCATTCTCTTGTTGGTGGACATTTGGATTATTTTCACTTTCTAGCTATTATGAATAGAACTGCTCTGAACATTCCTATATATGTCTTTTGGTGCATACATGTTCATTTGTGTTTGGGTCTACCTGGAAGTCCTGTTGCTGGGCACAGGGCAGGCATGTGGTTAGTTGCAGTAGGTTCTCCCAATTTTCCAAAGTAGTTCTTTAGATACCCTCTCCACCAGCACCTAGTAAGAGTTGCTGTTGCTCCATATTCTCAATATCCCTTGGTATTATAACTTGACACTTAATGATTTTTTTTTTTTTTTTTTTAAGGATTTATGTTTCTCGCAGGCCGAGTCAGGAAGCAGGAGGAGATTGATGTGATTCAAGAGGTCCTTGAAAAACATTTCAAGAAAAAATTGTGTCCTCAATTCCTCTTCTCCAAGGAAAATGTCCTAAAATTACTGAGTGAGTAGGTCAAAATATCCAGAGGAAATGAATTGAGCTGTACTATTAGAAGCTAAATCTTTATTCTACATTTTATAGGTAAATTGTCCACTCAGGTATCCACATTGGAGTCTATGTTCAGCCACATTGTGTGGACTGAGGGCATGCGGAGACTGGCGATGCTGGTGGGAAGGGCACTGGAATTTGGTGAACCAGTGCTGCTGGTTGGAGACACTGGGTAAAGTCCTATGCTTCTGTGACAGTAACTCATTATGATGATTCAGTTCAGTTCCATAGGAGTACTTGAGTTATCTGTGAAGGATTATCGGGAATGCAATCTTTGTTGTTTTTTTTTTTTTTTCCTTTTCTCCCTTCCGCTTTTTCTTTTTTTTTTTTAAGGATCATGCAAGAGACCTATTACTGTTTGCTTTCCTCTTCAGGTGATAGAAAAGAATGAATTCTTGCATTATTATCACTGGAGTTGTTTTTTTCTTTGTAATTCTTTTAAATACTGCCATTCATTCTATAGATCTGTAGAGAACAGCAAATGAGCTCCTGTCTCTTGAAAGTCTGTAAGGATTAGATTTCTTTCCCATCCCTTGGTGGTTGTTGGTAGAAATAGAAAAGGATGGAATTCAGGCAGTGTGTGCTTTTTTGGATAAGGAACACCGTAGGGTGCTGGTGTTTGGGGGAAGGGTGTCCTAAGCTCAGGGTGCAGAGGCCCTGTGTTGGCCAGCAGTATCTGCTGCTGCAGTGAGGCTCTCAACAGAGCAATCCTCTTGTGCTGACAGGAGTGTTTGTGCTTTTATATTTGGAATTTATGGTCCTTATTAATCTGGTATGTATCCCTTTAACAGGTGTGGGAAAACTACGATCTGTCAGGTGTTTGCAGGCTTGGCAAATCAGAAACTATACTCTGTCAACTGCCATTTACACATGGAGACATCGGACTTCCTGGGGGGGGCTGCGACCGGTGAGACAGAAGCCAAAGGACAAGGTTTGTTCAGTAGCGAATAATGTGTTCATCGTTCATTTAAAGAATTGCAGTTGGCACTTGTGCTCTCTCTCTCACTATCTGTCTCTCTCTCTCAAATAAATAAAATCTAAAAAAAAAAAAAAAAAAAAAAAGAATTGCAGTTGGATTTGTGCGTGAGTCAGCTGTGGAATTTATTCATGGTGAGGTTTTGATCCCAGGTTTGATATATATCTTTAGATTTTCACTTGTCCACAAGGAACTTTCATTAGCATACTGTTGTGCAGGCTTTATTCCGAATGACCACTTACTCCAGCAGACACCAGCTAGCTACATGTGTATTGTCTTGTGGAGCCACTGCTCATTAATTTCACACCTTCTTTTCCAAATTGTAGGAAGAAATTGATACATCAAGACTTTTTGAGTGGCATGATGGTCCTCTTGTTCTGGCCATGAAAGAAGATGGCTTTTTTCTCTTGGATGAGATCTCATTGGCTGATGACTCTGTCCTGGAAAGACTCAATAGGTATATGTGTAAGAGGTTTGCCCTGTGTGTGATGTTTTCACTGGTCTGGTTATTTTTTAATTAAGCAATTAAAAAAATTTTTTAAATTTTTAATTAAAAGTTCCCATGTAGTTAACATGTACCATTATATTAGTTTCAGGTGTACAATATAGTGATGCTACAATTACATAGTGCTCACCATGATATGGCTACTCTTAATCCCATTCACCTATTTCACCCATCCCCCCACCTGCCTCCCCTCTGGTAACCACCAGTTTTTTTCCCCTATGGTTAAGAGTCTGTTTCTTGGTTGTTCTCTTTTTTTTTCTTTGTTCGTTTGTTTTGTTTCTTAAATTCCACATATGAGTGAAATCATATGGTATTTTTCTTTGACTTAGCATTTCACTTAGCATTCTGCTCTGTAGCTCTATCCATATTATTGCAAATGGCAAGATTTCATTCCTTTTTATGGCTAAATAATATTCCATAGAATATGGAATACTGGTCTGGTTTTCATAGATATTAATTCTTCTGCACAGTAACGTTCTTCATAGGTGCATAGTAAATGTTTGAAAATGATAATGAGTTACTGTTTTTGTTTTTTTTTTGTTGTTGTTCGTTTTGCTTTAGCACTCAGAGTAGTTTAAGAGGGCTAGTTTCTGTTTCGCTATCAATAATCAGAAAGATGGGACTGTGGAATGGCGTGAGGCTAAAGCAAATGAACGGAAGTTAAAACTCTTTTTTAAGGCACTTTATGTGACCATTATCTAAATTCTTCAAAGAACTAGAATCAGAATTCTAGATGTTATATTGGCTGTATGACCTCAAAATCTCAGACTAATGTGAATTTTGATGTATACCTATTTTTCTTTTTTGAAGTTTAATTTACATACCATAAAATGTATCCATTTTATTTTATTTTTTAAAAGATTTTATTTATTTATATCACAGAGAGAGACACAGAGAGAGAGAGAACACAAGCAGGAGGAGTGGGAGAGGGAGAAGTAGGCTTCTGGCCGAGTAGGGAGCCAGAAGCGGGGCTCGATCCCAGGACCCTGGGATCATGGCCTGAGCCAGACGCTTAACGACTGAGCCACCCAGGCACCCCAAAATGTATCCATTTTAAATGTATAATTCAACAAGTTTTAGTAAATTTCCTGAGTTTTGCACCATAATCCTGTTTTACATTCCCACCATACCAGTCGGATCCCTTCTGCCCCTTTACAGTATATTTCTGATGCCACCTCCTGCTCCAGGCCACTACCAAATTACTCTCTGTTAAAAAAAAAAAAAAAATTGTAATTGTCTTTTCAGCACATTGCATATAAATTGGCATTGTTTTGAGGGTCATCCAGGTTGTAGCCTATGTTAGTAGTTTGTTCCTTTTTATTCCTAAGAGCATTTCATTGTATAGATATACCATATTTTTTATCCATTCACCACTTGATGGTATTTGGGTTTGTTTGGGTTATTTCTACTTTTATGAATAATGCTGCCATGAGTATTTGCATATAAGACACTCATTTTTAAAACAAATGCCTTAATGGGGCATAAGTGGATAAAGGGATTTTTTTTTCTTTTGTTCAGAAATATTGTTCCATTACACAGGAATTGGGATAATGAATCATTTTAAAATATGTGCTAGGAAAGTGTTAACTAAAGTAAAAGATCAGCAGAGGATATAACTTTTTTCCTTTTGAAAAGAAGTTGAAGACCACAAAATAGAAAGGATACATAAGCCTTTTCTAATCTTATATTCTCCAATTTTTCTGTCTTTTAGTGTCCTTGAGGTGGAAAAGTCCCTGGTATTAGCTGAAAAAGGCAGTGTAGAGGACAAGGATAATGAGGTAGAGTTGTTGACTGCTGGGAAAAAATTCCGTATCTTAGCAACCATGAACCCTGGGGGCGACTTCGGAAAAAAAGAGGTAAAATTGTGTTCCTGAAGCATAATTTTTTTCCAGTTTTTGACCTCAGCTCACTGGCAGCTATAAATATAATATGTAAAAATGCATTTGGAATTTTATATTGGGTAAAAATTAACCTAGAAAGATATTTTAGAATTATTACAAAGTTGAGAAATTCTGACATAATCATTTCCTTGTTTTAATATCTCACTGTGTGTGCCTGAAATTTCATTGTTTCAGTCACTTTGCCCAGCTCTTTACATATGTTACCATAACAAATTCTCACAAGAACTCTGTGTGAAAGTTATTTTCCTACTTTCATGGATGAGAAAGTTGAAACTGAAATTTAATCTTTTTTTTTTTTTTAAGATTTTATTTATTTATTTGAGACAGAGAGAATGAGAGACAGAGAGCATGAGAGGGAGGAGGGTCAGAGGGAGAAGCAGACTCCCTGCCGAGCAGGGAGCCCGATGCGGGACTCGATCCCGGGACTCCAGGACCATGACCTGAGCCGAAGGCAGTCGCTTAACCAACTGAGCCACCCAGGCGCCCTGAAATTTAATCTTAAACTCTGTTTCTGGAGTCTCCTCTCATAAACATGAGTGTGGCTCTGAGTGTTTTAAAGTGACAAAAATGTTGCAGCCAGGAACCTCTTCAGGTTTTGCAGGTGGAGCGTATCTGTTCTCTCCAGCGGTTATGTGGGTTACCCTCAGACTATTGGTAAAGGAAAAGGTGGAGAGCAGCCTTTTGTTCAGAAGGTGGTGTTAGGATCCAGCCAGGATCCAATACCCTGAACACACCTTGGCTTTCAGGCTTGTGAAGCCTCTCAGTGGAGAAGTCTGTGTTGTGTGTGGGATCCTGGTCTGTTAGGAAAATGGTGATGTGGTGATAGGTCAGGGACAATGAGAAGAAACAGGGGTTGTGAATGAAAGTAGTTAAAGTTCTTGGTAACTTGGTGGGTCCCTGAAATGTGAACATGATGCTTCAGGCCTGATTTTCCTCTGTAGCGTAATAAAAAAGATTATCACTGTGCTTCTTGAAATGTTCTGAAGAGAAGAAAGAAAAAAATAAGAAGAAACACATCACAGCTTCAAACATAATATGACAAGTGGTTCTTTGGCAAGTGAGAATAGCTTAGAAAGATCTGATTTCAAGGTTGTGTGTGTTAAGGTTAGTTTAAGTTAGGATAGTTCAAGTTTTTCTTAGAAAAAGATTGCCAACTTTTACCTAAGGGAAGGTTCTTTTTTGTTTTTGCCTCCCTAGCAGGCAGAGTGAGGGTAAGATGCCAAAGACCAATGGCACTGCTTGTCTAGGACAGCAGCAAGGAACACTCACACATTCACTGGGTCTTGACTAAGCTGCTCCTGAGTATAGGCATTGCTGCTAGTCCTGCTGCAGTAGGCCAGGCAGATGGATGGAGTTTATCAAGTAAAAGGAAAGCAATAATAAGCTAATAGTTACGTGCATATGTGGCATTGTATATGCTTGTTAATAGGAGTTAATTGACATAGGAGAAGGGTAAGAAGGGTAGGAGGAATCCATTTTCAGGGCAAAGGCCATCAAAGACTGGAAGGACAAACAATTCTTTGTTATACCTAGGTAAAATTGGAACCTCCTTAATAATTTCACTATCCCCCTTTGAGCCACATAAAAGATGTTTTCTCTTTCTACTTCAGACAGCTCTCCCCTGTGGGACAACAGCTTTTATTTTTTTGAAAGCACTAGTTATGTAACTGAAGGTAAAGGAAGGGCCTTTGCTTAGGGGAAGTGTTCAGGTTTGGGGGTCTCCCACTGGGGCTGGACTTCAACTTGCACCACCTATTCTATGACACCTTGAAGTTCTGCACTCTGTCTATAAAGAAAGTGATGGGAATGCTGTCTTGGAGGTTGTGGTGGAGATGAATGAGATGACCTGTGGAAGGAGTCAGGATAAAGTAGGTCTTCAATTGTAGTAGAGGTAATAAAAGAAGCATCTGGTATTCGTTAGACTCATCAGCTAATACTCTTTCAAAGGATTTGTTTTCTAGTTTTCCTCATAAGTATTACATTCAAATTGAAATTTTTGTTTCTTATAGCTGTCTCCTGCCTTAAGAAACCGGTTTACAGAAATATGGTGCCCACAAAGCACAAATCGTGAAGATTTAATTCAGATTATCAGCCATAATCTTCGTCCAGGATTGTCTCTGGGCAGAATAGATCATAAAGGTGAGAGCTTTCAGGTGGTAAACGTAATTCCCAAACTTCTGAAGCTAATGGAAATTAGAAATCATGTCTTAGAAAATAAGAATAGGTCTAAGATTTCATTTAATTAAAATCAGAAATAATACCAAAATACTTTTAAAATCTATGTTAAAGGGTTTTTTTATTATTTATTTATTTAAAAGATTTGTTTTTGAGAGAGAGAATGCAAGTGCAGTGGGGGTGGGGGCAGAGGGAGAGAGAAAATCCTGAAGTGGACTCCCTGCTGAGTGTGGAGCCTGACAGAGGGCTCGATCCCATGACCCTGAGATCATGACCTGGGCCAAAATCAATAGTCCCATGCTCAACTGACTGAGCCACCCAGGCATCCCTGTCATCAACTAATTTATTAAAAATGTTCTGGGTGGCTCTTCCTCCCCCACCGCCACTTGCTTTCTTAGAAAAAAATAAAAAATTTTTCTTTTCATTATAAAAGTTTTCAAACAGGGCGCCTGGGTGGCTCAGTCGTTAAGCGTCTGCCTTCGGCTCAGGTCATGATCCCAGGGTCCTGGGATCGAGTCCCGCATCGGGCTCCTTGCTCGGCAGGAAGCCTGCTTCTCCCTCTCCCACTCCCCCTGCTTGTGTTCCTGCTCTCGCTGTCTCTCTCTCTGTCAAATAAATAAATAAAAATCTTTAAAAAAAAAAAAAAAGTTTTCAAACATAAGGAAATAGAAGAATAGTATTAAAAAACTTCTGTATACCTAAAACCTAAATTTAGCAATTTTTAAGATATCTAGTAAGGGTCAAAACATTTGTTATATGGTTCTTGTATTGAGCTAGATTGCTTTGATGTATACATGGATGTTTTTTTATTGAGGTGTAATCAACATGTAATATCGTATTAGCTTGAGGTATATAACATGATTCAATATTTGTATCTATTGTGAAATGATCACAGTCTAGTTAGCATTCTTCATGATGTATATATATTTATCTTACAGGTTGAAGGGCTAAATTTAGAACCCAGCTCTGGTTTCAATTAATACATAGTTTTTTGGATCATTTTATCTCTCTCTTTCTCTCTTTTTTTTAAGTCTCTCTTAAATTAAAGAACGTATAAAAGGATATTTGCTTCTTTGAGTTCCAGACTCACCTGAAGGACTTGTAGAAATAAAGCTTGCTGGGCCTCCTACCTAGAGTTTTGGATTCAGTCCGTCTGAGGTGGGGCTTGAGAATTTGCCTTTCTAATAAGTTCTTAGGTGATGCCAATAATGTTGGTCCAAGGCCCATACTCAGAACTTGTTACTTACCATGGTTGTGTGCTATTTGTAGTGCTGCATTTAATGTGAGAATTCCAGTTAAAGAAAAAGACAAATTATTAAGCAGGCATGGTTTGTCTTTTGGCTCTGCTTTGGGGCCAAATTCCCCTTGGATGTAGCCTCTGTATCTCCTGTGGGCTCTGTACTCTTATCAGTGATTTGGATTGTAATAAGAATGGCAGAGGGGCGCCTGGGTGGCTCAGTTGGTTGGGCGTCTGCCTTCGGCTTGGGTCATGGTGCTGGGGTCCTGGCATCGAGCCCTGCATCAGGCTCTCTGCTCGGTGGGAGCCTGCTTCTCCCTCTCCTTCCCGCTTGTGCTCTCTCTCACTCTCTCTCTCAAATAAATAAATAAAATCTTAAAAAAAAAAAAAAAAAGAATGGTAGAGAATGCAGCTGCCATTACACTACCACATTGGCTCCATCACTAGTGGGCTTCATGCTTAATGGAGTGAACAGTTTCTCTACAGGGCAGTTGGCACTGCAGCCCCTAGGACTTCACTGAGCCTCACTGCTTGTCCTTAGGGAGCTTGTTTACTGTAAGCTTTGTAAAGCCTACATGGCAGCACCTTCTCTGGGGAAGCATTAGAGATCCTGAGGGAACAAGGAGAGTAAGGGAGAAGTGGCTCAATTTTTATCATCTAGAAATGGATCAGGTTGGCACAGCGTAAAAATGTTCTTAAAAACAGGGAACTAGATAAAGCTTTTATTTCCAAATTTTCTTTATAAAGATACGTAAGATGTAATGAATCTAATATTTCAACTAATTATGAATTCTAAATTGAATTCTGATCCTATTCAGAATACTTAAGATATATTCACTGTATTCTCTTAATATATAAACATCACTGAGTTCTTCTAACTTTCTCTAGGAATTTTTGTTCATAAATCTCAGTAGTAGTTTTATCTATATATCCCTAGTATGAACAAAACAGAAAAGATTCTATGAAATTGATGGGTTTTTTTGTTTTTTAAATAATGACCTCTGAAGGGCATGTGGGCTTTTTAAAATCTCCCACTCTGGGGTGCCTGGGTGGCTCAGTCGTTAAGCATCTACCTGTGGCTCAGGTCATGATCCCAGGGTCCAGGGATTGAGCCCCACGTTGGGCTCCCTGCTCAGCCGGAAGCCTGCTTCTCCCTCTCCCACTCCCCCTGCTTGTGTTCCCTCTCTCGTTCCATCTCTCTCTCTCTGTCAAATAAATAAAATCTTTTAAAAAATAAAATAAAATCTCCTCTTATGACCAATACTTCTGAAGACATTGTGTTTTTGTTAAAATAACATGTTAAGAGCTATTTCCTTGAGTTTTGTTTCTAAAAGTAGAAATAAGGAAATTCATAGTTCTCATTGGTTATGGCCAGATTTTTCTCCAGAAGGGTGGTCCCATTCACGGTGCTAACAGCAGCTTAGTAAATGTACCTGCTTGGCATAGTCCTTCCAACATGTAGAGGTTTTATTTTGTTTGTTTGTTTTTAAATAGAATGAAATCCATTGTTTTGTTCTTGTTACTTTAATGGGTAGTCTAAAATTTCATTTTCTTTAATTACTAGTGGTAAACATTCTGTATGATTTACTTTATAATAAATACCAATCATTTTATCTTTATTTTTTAAGTACTTCTCTACACCCTACATGGAGTTCAAACTCAAGATCCTGAGATCGAGAGTCACATGCTCTACTGACTTAGCCAGCCAGGCGCCCCAGTCATTTTACATATTAGTATGTATTATTACATTTATAACATGGATTCCTATTGTTACCTTTCAATATTTGTTATAAAAAATACATATGAACCCATCCACCTTACCTGATGATTTTCTGTCCAATAGTCAAGGTTTAATTATCCTCTAATAATGGATAAAGTTGTCTGTTAAGTCCTTGATTTCCTTCAAATTTATTCCATTCTGAAATATGGATCCAGATACTTATATTTAATATCTAGTTGCTGAAACAACATTTCTTTCCTCGTTGTGACTGGATTTTTTCCCCCTTCAGTTACCATTTTAAGTTCTTTTTATTTATTTTTTTATTTTATTTTTTTAAAGATTTTATTTATTTATTTGACAGAGAGAGAGACAGAGCAGGAACACAAGCAGGGGGAATGGGAGAGGGAGAAGCAGGCTTCCCGCTGAGCAGGGAGCCCGATGTGGGGCTCGATCCCAGAACCCTGGGATCATGACCTGAGCCGAAGGCAGACGCTTAACCGACTGAGCCACTCAGGCGCCCCTTAAGTTCTTTTTAAAGATTTGTGGGGTTTTTTTTGTAATTAGTATTTTTCTTCTAACTAGATAGTTTTCTACTAAGTGGTTTGCAGTATAGTTTTGAAGGCTCTTGTTGAATGGTCCACTTTATATTATAGCAATGCTGATTGCTCCCCATCATATTTTCTTTTTTAAAAAACATTCTTTGGTACTCATATGTCTTAGATAAATGTTTATTGTTGACTTCAGGAGTTACATAAAGTGCTTTATTAAACTTAATTGACATTGCTTCTAATCTACATTAAGTATTTTGTTTCCAAATATTTTACGATAATTAGACTAGTCCTTTAACTTAAATCATGAAACAAAATTCATGAATCCTCTAATTTGCTGAATTCTGATGGATGCATTGATTTAATAAAACAAAAAACCTGAACTAAATGCCACTGAAGCGGCGCCTGCGTGGCTCAGTTGGTTAAGCATCTGCCTTCAGTTCAGGTCGTGATCCCAGGGTCCTGGGATCGAGTCCCACATCTGTCTCCCTGCTCAGTGGGGAGTCTGCTTCACCCTTTCCCTCTGCCCTCCCCGCTGCTTGTGCTGTCTCTCCTTCTCTTCCTCTCTCCGTCTCTCAAATAAATAAAATCTTTTAAAAAATGCCACTGAAAATATGGCATCCCCATTCCAGTGAATCAGTATAAAATACAACAAAATTTATATATTTTCTAAAATCATTGTGTCTTCATAATTGTATCTGAACGTGAACCAAATGAATACTCTCTTTGAGCAGTTTTCAGGATTGCTTCTTAGGCTGTAATTCTCAAGGTGGTTTTTCTTTTTTGGTAGGTGTGGAATGCTATTCATGAACCTCTTGTTCATGTAATAAAAGCAATGGACCCCCTCTACCTAGAAAAAGCAGTAATGTACTTTCCTTTCACAAAAATTTGCATATAATCTTATGGAGCACAGACCTCTCTTAGGCCATCTCTGGGCCCCATGTTACAAAACCCTATTTGGAGTTTTTGATATAGCT
Organism: Neomonachus schauinslandi; assembly: GCF_002201575.2. Taxonomy (NCBI): domain Eukaryota; kingdom Metazoa; phylum Chordata; class Mammalia; order Carnivora; family Phocidae; genus Neomonachus; species Neomonachus schauinslandi. The sequence continues at coordinate 69,384,681 of NC_058410.1, forward strand.
ACTTCTAAGCAACTGCCTTTGCCTCCTTGTGTCTTAGGGGCTGACATAGCTGAGGTGATGCTGGATTTCATTGATTGGCTGACCCACCAGGAATTTGGCCGAAGGTGTGTGGTCAGTATCAGAGATATCCTGTCCTGGGTTAACTTCATGAATACAATGGGGGAGGAAGCTGCTTTGAAAAGGCCAGAGACCATCTCCACTGTGACATCATTTGTCCATGCTGCATGCCTGGTGTACATAGATGGAATAGGTTCAGGTATGTTGTCTGTTAGCTGGTGTGGGGTCAAGGGGGTTAGGGTAGAGGGGAGTATGAAATGGAACAAGCCCAGACCTCTGACCTCTGACACAGATACTTTAAAAAAAAATGACTTACTCTAACATTTCTAAGACGCAGAATGGATTTTATTTTCTTTCTACTCTTTTTGAGAGGTGGTTGATATAAAAGAGAGGCTGCAACTTCTCATTGCTTATAGGCCAGGGACTTGGTAAACATGAAATGGTGATTATCAGTAAAAAGAAGATTGTTGGAAATGCCCTTGCTCCTGAAGGACTGGATAATTCTTAACATGAATGGTCATTTATAGTTAATGGCCTGAATCCTTTAGTTTGTTTTTAAGTTTACCATAATTTCATAAAATTCAGTGTTTAAGTTCTGTTTTATCAGCAGTGAGGATTAGAGATATAAACCAATATGATCAACAGTACCACATTAATTACTCCTACCTCCAGGCTGATTCATCATGGAGTGCATAGGTGCTTTATTGAATAAACTGCTTCTGATCTGTGGATTGTGGGGATGGGAGATCAAGACTTTGCCTTTGGACTATTTACAGTAGCAGTTGCATTTTGGGTGTAACTTCAGCAAGGGCCTCATTTCCTCTGGAAACCACCCAAGAGCTCCTGATGAGTAGTTGGGAAGCTTGCCGTCCGTGCTATTGTTTGATGGACTGATGATCCTCTGTCTTTTAGGGGTAACTTCCTCAGGGTTTGGTACGGCCCTCTTGGCTCGCAAAGAATGTCTGAAATTCCTAATCAAGAAACTTTCCAAGATAGTACGACTTACAGAATGTCAGAAAAATGAATTGAAGATTTATGACAGACTCAAGGCCAAAGAATTTACTGGAATAGATAAACTTTGGGGAATTCATCCATTTTTTATACCAAGGGGTAAGAATGATTTTAAATAAATGAAGATTCTCTTCTTGTAGATCATAGGTACTTGACTTTATTGTGACTTTTAGTGTATCACACTCATGATTATTTTTAAACTAGTTATCTGAATTAGAATCTGACTTGACATAACCAACTGTAATTTCATGAATAATTAAAAATATATAACTGACATATAAAAATAGGGGAAAGTATAGTCTTTAATCTATGAATAAATTATCTTGTAAAAATGCATTTATTTTTTATTTAGTGCTCAAAACAAGAGCTTTCCTATAGTGATAATTCAACCCATAATGTATCAACTATAGACCCTCATCACTGCTTACCAAAATAGTTTTGTGAACCCTTGTGGGCAGGAATTTCGTCACTCATCTTCCTGTCCCTGACACCTGAGATGTAATCTAGCAGTCATAGGCATTCAGAAAATGTCTGTTAATTGAGTGAATGGATGAATGAGTGAATGATTAAATGGGAAACTCGGGTGGGTTTCAGTTCTAATCCTTGCTCTCATTCTTACTAGGTTGCTTCTACCAAATATTTAAATGAGGTAGATTAACTATCTTAGAAGGCACTAGTAATTTTTCAGATTGTTGCTTCTCTAGGAGGGTCATCTGTTTCTTGTCCCTTCCTCCCTCCCTACATTAATAATTATTGAGTGTCTGAAATGCTTAGAGGAGCAGTGGCAGTTACTGGGGGTTCAGAGGTGAACAAAACCAGCCTAGGTTCCTGGCCTAATGGAATATCGCCCTTTTCTCTCTCCCTCTTCAATAGTACTCTTCATCCACGATGGTGCATCCATGATCTGATTTGTCTAAGTCATTATCATAATATCCAATACTCTCATGTAGGAGCTATATGTTAGTGACCTGGGACTGGGGTGGTCCTTGCTCTGCTTCCATAGCTGAGGTAATAGATGTTTTCCTAGCCCTCCAAACTGGTATAAGAAAAGTTTCTTCCAGGAAACACAGTGACACAAATGTTAAGCCCTATAAAAGTATTATTAGTCTGCAGTTCAGCTAGATTATGGGTTAAAGATGCATCCTGAATTGTCTTGGAGGCCTAAAAACCTTGGATGAAATTATTTATATGGATACACGTGGCCTACACACCTAGCTTCCCCTTGACTTTTAGGAAAATACTTATGTGTGAAGGTAAATTGTACAAGTACATGTAGTAATTCCAGGTGTAGGTTGTGAAAGGAAAAACATATGCTTGCAGTTAGACCTATGTAAGTAAGTATATGCATAGTTATAAGCGCTGGAGAGATCTGAGTAGTAGGCACAGTTGAAGAACGTATGCTGCTGGCTATTCCTTTAAAGGATTTTATAACCTAAAAGTGGGGAAATGTTGAAATAGGGCTGAGCATTTTCATTACAGATGGTGCTTCACTGACTGAAAGTCTACTTGTTAGAGTCTTTAAATCTTGGCGTTGACATGGATATGTGATTTGGTTGATGTCCAGCTTATATGTGGCTTTTCTTTTCTCCACTTAAGGACCTGTCCTTCACAGGAATAATATTGCTGACTATGCACTCAGTGCAGGCACCACAGCTATGAATGCCCAGAGGCTCTTAAGAGCTACAAAACTGAACAAACCCATTCTCCTGGAGGGCTCCCCTGGTGTGGGCAAGACAAGTTTGGTGGGAGCATTAGCAAAGGCTTCAGGCAACATCCTTGTTCGAATCAACTTGTCAGAGCAGACGGTAAGCTTAGTCATCCTGTAGCTGATGTGGATGAGTATAGGGAGTAATATTTATATTTGTTTATAGAGTTTCTTAATCAGAAATAGTTAGGGCCTTTTCAAAATCCCAAATATTTCATGGTGATAAAGACCACAGCAACATGACCTTCCAAACTAAGTCTCCTTTTAGATTCATTAATAACTGATATCTATAATATTATTCTCTCTGGATGCTTTCTTCTAATGGTCTTTTGAGAGATAATTGCCCAATTCAGTATTTATTGTAATATAACCCTCTTTATTTTTGTCCTTCCTAAAAAAAAAAAATAAAAATAAACAGTCTCACGAAATTATGGGACAAGAGGTGACAAATGAGACGCTCTAGGAATGGGGTCTGGGAGCAGGGCCTGGACATTGTTACTGGTCTTTGTTTTTATTTGTTTTGTTTAAAGCTCACCAGTTAATTTCCAAGTATAGGCACCGTTGAGAACTACTGATCTAGAGCTCCTGCTCCAATCGATTGATACTTGCAGTATTGTGATGAGAAGGTCCTTGGGGGCATGTCTGGGCTCCTGGTAAAGAGTGCTAGGATTGATTAGTTCTGTCTTGGGTATAAAAAGGAAAAGTGGCATAAGGCCCAAGAATTTATCATGTTAGGTTTAGGGTCTTGGGATCTAGTTAATTTTTTTATGTAATGTTGGCTTTTCCTCCTTTCTGCCCCCTCTCAAAGGACATCACAGACCTGTTTGGAGCAGATCTACCTGTTGAAGGTGGCAAGGGAGGAGAGTTTGCCTGGCGGGACGGGCCCTTGCTGGCGGCTCTGAAGGCAGGCCATTGGGTTGTACTGGATGAGGTGAGAGGACTGTTTTGTGCCCAGCATGGGGTCACAAGGGGAAGAGCAGTCATACTTTTCATATTGCTGGGACGACCAATGCTGTTTTGCTAGTAAAGACAAATTCTCTAATGAAGAAAAGTCCTCCATGGTTTCTTTTAAGAATAAGAAAAGTCACTCGTCAGAAAGCACATAGAGAAACCCCTGTATATACAAGCCACTAACTCCTCCTGCTTTTGTAAGCCGGCTTCCAGAGAAAAACTGTCTTCACTGGTTTATTCTGTGGTCTCTGGTGGGCTGGCTTTGTATTTTGTATTTATTTCATGGGTGTTTTACAAACAGTGTCAACCACATGTTTTATAAGTGCAACAGAGAGACTGCAGGAAGTTATCTTAAGAGACATAGAAAAAATGGTGAGAAAATGGTCAGTGTTACATGTGCATATTGGATAAGTTGTTGACTGGAAGAACAGAGTCCCTCATGATACTTGGGATAAATGCTGAATCTTAGTGACCAGCAGGCAGCTGGAGATATTGAAAAGTGTTACACAAAAATAAAAAATTTAAGGCTGTGGGCAAAAGCATCTGGTCACTTTGGATATGCCTTGTTAATCCAGGAAAAGGCTGGGGAGTAGTGGTGGAGCTTCAACGATTGGTGTGATCAGAATGCTGTGGATGGAACTTTTGAGACTGGCCCCAGCTGGTTCCCAAGATTCAGACCCCCTGTGGGGTTTCTTTTCAGCTGAGCTGCTTCCTATTTATCATGGGGGGAGATATTAAGGAGGAGGAAGGTGATTTTTAGAAAAAGATGCCTGATAGTATTATATTCTTTAGCCAGGAAAAAAAAATGCCCAGTTTTAAAGTTTAAGGCTTCAGACCATACTCCTATTGGGTGGAAGTGCATACAGGTACCCAAGACATTCTTGACTGCAGTCACATTTAACAGCAGCTTTTAGAGCTTTACCTGTTTGGGAATATTCAATGGAATTTGTGCTTTGTAGTGTTTATGTAAACATGACACTTGAAATTCTGATATAGTCTAGTTTTTTTGTCTGTTTACATTTTATTGATTTCGCATTTTCCTAATTGAATTTTTCCTTGTTACCTAAAAACTACCACACTTCGCATCCCTGAGCTGTAATCTGAAGACCTCCATTCAGCTCTTTTCATTTTTGGCACAGAAACTTCTTGTATTTGTTCTTGTTCACAAAAATGTTGGTGAAAATTAGCTATGTCGATCTACTTTATGTAGTTTATATCATGACTTTGAAGCCCATTTGGAGATTTCATTCAATATTTTACCTGAGAAAGATATTTAAGTATGTAAAGAGCTGTCTTCATCTTTAAAGGTCTCACAGTGCAAAAGTGAGATCTGTGTACTGGCAAGTTTTTTTTGGTAAGCTGGGATATACAAGGTAGGTCCGTATAGATGAATACAATGGACACAGTTTAATTTTAGAAAAGATTTAAACTGCTTTTTAAAAAATTCAGTCTGAATATTTATTCAGTTTACTTAAAAGTTATTGATAATTTATATACCCCAGATGTCTGACATACATATATGTATATATATGTATATACATATGTGTATATACACACATATATATATGAAATAATAGGATGAATATACTTGGCTTAAGAAAAAGAATGTTGGGCGCCTGGGTGGCCTCCTCCCCTCCCCCCTTCTTTTCTCTCTCTCTAAAAAATAAATCTTAAAAAAAAAAAAAGGAATGTTGTCAATATTGTTTGAGCTTCTTCCTCCTGTAGACAGCACTATTCTACATTTATGCATATTCTTCTTCTTTTTGTTACAGTTATACAGCGTATGTAATAAATATATGTACTTTCCTCAAATAGCTCAACCTGGCTTCTCAGTCTGTATTGGAAGGACTCAATGCTTGTTTTGACCACAGAGGAGAAATCTATGTTCCTGAGTTAGGAATGAGTTTTCAAGTACAGCATGAAAAGACGAAGATTTTCGGGTGTCAAAATCCTTTTAGACAAGGAGGTGGGAGGAAAGGCTTGCCGAGGTCTTTCCTTAACAGATTCACTCAGGTAAGATTTGCTGTTGCCATGGAGACCAAAGGTGGAATGTCGGGGATGATAAGACTGCTGGCACATACCTGTTAGGATGCTCACTGTAAGAATGAGAGAGCATCCGTTTAATGATCTGTTTCTCAATTCCATGTCTCTATATGATGAATTTTAACGTGACTGATTCCCATTATCACTTCCTTCCTGGTGTGAGTCCCTTTGTCTTCAGTCCTGGAGAACCTGGTGTGTTATCAGTTAGTAGAAAATAAGGTGACCACAGGAATTCCATTACCGTGCTCAGGATCAAGGCCAGTTTTTGACCATTTCCAGGTGTCTAAGTGATCTATTAAAATACTGAAATTTTTTTAATGATGAAAATGATGTATTAAAGTGAGAAGGAAAACTAACAGGAAGAATAAAAAATCCAGTATTCTCCATATCAGAGTCAATCATTATTAACGTTATTAACATTTGATGTCTTTCTTACTTTCTTACTGCCTTTATTCTCATTTGCAGAGGTCGGAGAGAGAGAGAGAGAGCGCGCGCGCATGTGTGTGTGTGTGTGTGTGCGCGCGTGCTTACATATTCTTACTTGTTTTAACATTTGTCAAAGTTTGACTAGTCTGTAGATTTGGAAATGGCTCTAGATGTTAGCTTTCTTCAGTGTCCCTTTCCATTGATAATTAATAATTTACTGAGTATCTTTTCAGAATAATGTATTATGAAGAATTTCAAACATACTGAAAAGTTGAGATTTGGACACAGTTTAATTTTAGAAAAGTTGAGATTTGGACACAGTTTAATTTTAGAAAAGATTGCCCATGCCTTACCATCTTGAGTTTTGAGGGCATTATATACATGAGAAATTTAAAATATATATATACTTAAAAATATAAACAAATGCACTTAAGTTGTATGTATCTTTTTTTCTTTAATTCACTAGAGCGGAACTAACAACAACAAAACCTCTGTTGCCCTGTATTTCAAATATTTTATAGGATTCTGTACCCTAAAAATGCAAGAAAAGAGATTTCTGTAACTGAAATTTTATATATATCTATACTGAGGTGCTGTTAGTTTGGTGTTAAATAACAATTTTACTTACAAGTGGTAGTCCTTCCTGGTGTTCAGGAAAGAGAAGCAATAGCATTTCTTCATGTTCTTTTTGGATTCTGTAGGTCTTTGTGGATCCCCTTACAGTAATTGACATGGAGTTCATTGCCAGTACTCTGTTTCCAGCCATTGACAAAAATATTGTTAAGAAGATGGTTGCTTTCAACAACCAAGTAAGTACCTACTTGTATTAATTGTTTTCAGTTTTCATGCTATAATAGAAGCATCATTTTTTTCATCGTGGGACACTATCAAATTTACCAGTTTATCTAAAATAAACCACATTGAATTGTACAAGTTTCTAGTGGAAGAACCTATTCATTTGAGGATTACAGTAATTCAGATCTATTGTGTGTATCAGTGTTAATGCTTACAAGAGTATTCCTGGTTTAGATGTCTGGGTTGGGAGAAAGAGACATTTGTATCAAACCTGCTAATTTCTATTTCAGATTGTATATGCATTTGTAGTACATTGATAGTACTAAATCAATGCACCTAGCAATGGGACATGTTTCCCAATAATGCTGTTTTCTTTTTAGATTGATCACGAAGTGACTGTTGAGAAGAAATGGGGGCAAAAAGGAGGACCCTGGGAATTCAACCTTCGGGACCTTTTTCGCTGGTGTCAGTTGATGCTAGTTGACCAGTCCCCTGGGTGTTATGATCCTGGTCAGCATGTGTTTTTGGTCTATGGTGAGAGAATGAGAACCAAGGAAGACAAAGAAAAGGTGAGTTTAACACTTGTTCTTTGTGTTTCTTTCCATCTGAAAGTTGATTTCCTAAGGGAGAGAAAGGGCATACTCACTAATAATACTAAACTCATTAAAGCTGCTTAGAATTTAGAAGTTAAGGAAAGAGGGGTGCCTGGGTGGCTCAGTCGGTTAAGTGGCTGCCTTTGGCTCAGGTCATGATCCTAGGGTCCTGGGATCGAGCCCCATGCCCAGCTCCCTTCTCAGCGGAGAGCCTGCTTCTCCCTCTCCCTCTGCCTACTTGTGCTCTCTATCTCTCTGTCAAATAAATAAATAAAATCTTTAAAAAAAAAAAAAGGAAAGAGCTCTTTCCTTCGGCCTCTTTCCGGCGGCAGCAGCGGATTACGCAGGGCCAAGATGAAGGCTTGAGACCTTCCTGGCAAGAAGAAGGAGGAGCTTCTTAAACAGCTGGAAAAGCTGAAGGTGGAGCTGTCCCAGCTGCGTGTCACCAGTGTGACAGGTGGCGTGTCTTCCGAGCTGCCATCACCCATGTTATCACAGTCATCAGCCAGACGCAGAAAGAGAACCTCTGGAAATTCTACAAAGGTAAGAAGTACAAGCCCCTGGATCTGCGGCCCAAGAAGACACATGCCATGCGCCGCCAGCTGAACAAACACAAGGAAAACCTGAAGGCCAAGAAGCAGCAGCGGAAGGAGTGGCTGAACCCGCCGCGAAGTACAGGGTCAAAGCTTGAGCACTGGCATCAGTAAAACACAAACTGGGGGGGAGGGGAAAAAGGAAAGAGACTAAACGTTCACCTACCTCGAGGTGTCAGAGTGCAGAGTAGTTTGCTTTGGAGTACACACTTTATTTATCCATCTGAATCCTCTTATTGCAAACCTTCTTAAAACAGTTTTGCCCCCCCAGTAATAAAGAACTAGGTCTTTTATCCTCTTTCAAGGTGCAAAGGGGAGAAACATGAGGATACAGGTGATACTCAGTAGAGGAGGAGGGTTTTCTGTTTTTAAATAAACTTTGAGTTACAAAGTCTTTTCTCTACAAAGTATAAGTAGTTACATAAGAGAATATTCTGTATCTGAATGGAAGTAAAAATATCTCTTTGTAAACAGAAAATAACACTAGAATTCCTAACCTAATAAACTAATAGTGTGTTCATTTTGCTTTGTGGTATTTAAAGTCCAGTCTCACAGAATACAGTAGCTGCAGGCAGGAGGCACTATCATGGCCTCCTACCAATGAGGATTCAATGCTCACAGTCATGGAATATCACCTATAATAAGTGGTGGAGCCAGTACTCCAGCCTAGAGCTTTCCTTCCATATCCCAATTGTAGCCAAATGTTAACTCATTCATTATGTGCAAGTGCCTTTTGGTCATTATATTAGGACAAAATATTCACCTAGTTTTTTTTGTTAAGATTTTATTTATTTATTTATTTGACACAGAGAGACAGCTAGAGAGGGAATACAAGCAGGGGGAGTGGGAGAGGGAGAAGCAGGCTCCCGGCTGAGCAGGGAGCCTGATGCGGGGCTCGATCCCAGGACCCTGAGGTCATGACCTGAGCTGAAGGCAGACGCTTAACGACTGAGCCACCCAGGCGCCTCTCACCTAGTTTTTTAAAATATGATTTTATTGGGCGCCTGGGTGGCTCAGTTGGTTAAGCGACTGCCTTCGGCTCAGGTCATGATCCTAGAGTCCCTGGATCGAGTCCCGCATCGGGCTCCCTGCTCGGCAGGGAGCCTGCTTCTCCCTCTGACCCTCCCCCCTCTCATGTGTTCTCTCTCTCTCATTCTCTCTGTCTCAAATAAATAAATAAAAAAAAATCTTAAAAAAAAAGATTTAAAAAATAAAATATGATTTTATTATATATAATTCATATACCATCAGCTAGTATTTTATTTTCTTCGTCCATTTAACTGATTATACTGTATTCATTGTGGCCAGACCCTGACCAGTTATTGGGTAATTGATGTTAGTCAGATAGAATGTCACTGAAAGGTTTCCATCACTTCTCTATGTTAGTTATTGTAATTCGTGCACACGGATGTGCGCACGCGCGCGCACACACACACACACACAGTGAATAGGAAAAAGGCTTATCAAAGCTGGAAGAGTTTGAGTAAATTGAATCTGACTTTGTAAAACTGAATAAATCAACTACATTTTGAAAGTATTTGTAATTTTAGTTCTGGTAGACTGTCAGGGAGAGGAAAGGATAATCTGCTTTGGAGTAGAATATAAGGTCATCAGACACCTGGACCCAAAAGTATGTGACAGGAGCACTTTTCTCCTGTGCTCCTTTTTGAGTCTAGTCAACGTTTGGTACTGATAATGATTTTATCTTCATCATTTTTTTCCTGATATTTCTCAAACTAATTAATTTTTTTAGCTGAGGTGTAATTGACATACAACATATAGTTTTGGGTGTACAACACAATGATTCAGTATTTGTATATATTGTGAAATGATCACTGCAATAAGTCTAATTAACATGTTTCACCTTACATAGTTACAAAAGACTTTTGATGACAACTTTTTAAACCTGTTCTCTTAGCAATTTTCAAATACGTTACACAGTATTCTTGACTATAGTCACCATGTCATACATTCTATTCCTATGACTTATTTTATAATATTGTCATTTTCTGATTTTAGTCCAGTGTACAATGATTAATATGAGTATTGCTGCTTTGTTAGAAACCTGCAACTTGGTGTACATATCCTGGGTGGCTGGAATTTTTCCTGCTGCTCTGGGCTAAATTAGTGTATTTCACACACTCCTAGCTTTACCCCCTACCTCAACTCCTCTTAAAAAGGAATCCAGAAAAGAAGTAGAGCTAGTGGCAAATTTTTTAATTGTATTTCTGGTAAGGTTGAGATTACTGAATGTAAATAATCAGAGAAATAACATTGGTTGTCCTTCTACAGAAATAGAAAGCTAAAATGGTGTTTCGGAGTGAGACTGGCTTGGATCTAAAATCACTTACTAACCATGAGTAGATCCTTACAACTCTTATGAATCCTGTTATCCATATCTGTAAAGTGGAAATGATACCTAGTTTGCAAGGCTATAAGGATCATACATAATAAAGCACCTCTATAATGTTTGGCACATAATAGGTGCTCAAGAAATGGTCATTGTTCTCTATAATCTTCAGACTACTATTCTCCTCTACCTTTTTAGGTGATATCTTGAATGATAAGAGCATATTCATTTTTCATCTGTAGATTTGCCATAACATCCGTGGTTTTAATTTATGATACATTCTCAACTGGAATCTCAAATAATTTGAGATTAAGTGACTAGTCTTTGCTTGAGTTCCAGTTTGCTTTCATCTTGAAGATTTAAATAAATGTAATTTATAAGAGAAGGTTTATAGGAGAAGATTCAAAAGGATAAGGAAATTGTGACTAGTGTCCACTCACAGTGCTGAGACTGTTGTTGCTGTGCATGTTTTCTAGAAGCTTTGGCCCAGAATTTGATGGAGTGATTTGTGTTCTGACTGTATTATCTTCATTTAGGTCGTTGCTGTATTCAAGGATGTGTTTAATTCAAGTTCCAACCCATACACGGGATCCAGACTATTTCACATCACTCCTTATGATGTTCAGGTGAGGCGTGTAGAAATATCCTCTGTTCTTTTACATTTTTCTTTGATTTCCTCTGCTCCCACAACCAGGCACACTTGTGAAATCTCACTGGCATGTCTTTTTCAGCTGGGCTACTCAGTCCTTTCCCGTGGCAGTTATGTTCCTCTACTGTCCCGCCGTCCCCTGTCACTCTTGCACCAGTCGTTACGGCCTATGGAGTCTATTATGAAGTGTGTGCAGATGAGCTGGATGGTTATACTTGTGGGGCCAGCCTCTGTGGGCAAGACCAGCCTGGTCCAGCTTCTGGCACACCTGACTGGTCACACATTAAAGATCATGGCTATGAACAGTGCAATGGACACTACAGAGCTTCTGGGTGGATTTGAGCAGGTAAATGGTCTGCCTTCACATTTTCAGGCCAAACATACATAATGCTGTGGTCTGACTGATGGTCTTTTGAGTTGGTGACTACAAGTAGTATTTTATTTATTTATTATTTTTTTAATTTAAAGGAGTATTCTTTTGAGTCTGGTCAGTGGCTATGATGAGTTTGTGCTCTGGAAATTTCAGGTTGATCTTATACGTCCGTGGAGGCAGCTGCTAGAAAAGGTGGAGGGCACTCTAAGGGCACTGTTAAGAGACAGCCTCCTTATCAGTGCTGAAGATACAGAAGTAGTGCTAAGAGCCTGGAGTCACTTCCTTCTGACGTATAAGCCCAAGTGTCTTGGAGATGGTGGTAAAAGTATCACAGTGGAGATTGTCAACAAGCTGGAAGCGGTATTACTGCTTATGCAGCGACTCAACAATAAAATCAACTCCTACTCCAAGGCAGGTATGTGTGTTTGGATGTGTTTATCAGATATGTATGTAGCATTGTCCATATCGTGTTCATATATAGGTAGTAATATATTTGTAAGGTAATATCTGTTATTTTTTATTAATGTAATAGTTATTAACAAAACTTGAAAATCTTTGTTTTAGAAAGTAAAATGAAGCTAATGTAAAATAATCCAAAATTGATGATCCTAAACAAAACAAAAACAAAGAAATACCTGTACAGTACTGTAAATGTATTTTCCTTATAATTTTTAAAATTTTCTTTAGCTTACTTTATTGTAAGAATACAGTATATAGTATATATATACAATGTACATAATGTGTTAATTGACTGTTATTGGCAAGATGGCTATTAGTAGTTAGGTTTCTGAGGAGTTAAAAGTTATACGTGGATTTTTGACTGAATGGGGAGAGGTTAGCACCCTTATCCCCTTTGTTTTTTAAGTGTCAACTGTATTTCTTTAAAGACTTCTGGACTTTGTGGATTAGTTTGATCTTGTATTTTTATTTGATCTATTTAGACTTAAAAAAACCAAACAGTTCACCCATTTCTCCCCCACAACTCCCTCAACCTCCAACCTGTTCTCTGTATCCAGAAGCTTGGTCTTTTGTTTAAGATCATACATGTAAGAGAGATCATATGGTATTTGTCTTGCTCTGACTTATTTCACTTAGCATAATGTTCTTGAGGTCCATCCATGTTGTCATAGATGGCAAGATTTCATTCTTTTCTATGGCTAAATAATATTCCGGTGTGTGTGTGTGTGTGTACACACACCACAATTTCTTTAACCATTCATCTATGAATAGACAATTAGGTTGTTTCCATATCTTGGCTGTTGTAAACAGTCCTGCAGCGAACATGGTGTTGCATACATCTTTTCAAGTTAGTGTTATCATTTTCTTAGGATAAATACCCAGAAGTGGAATTGCTGGATCATATGTAGTTCCATTTTTAATTTTTTGAGGAACTTCTGTACTGTTTTCCATAGTGGCTGTACAAATTTACATTCTCACAAGTAGTGCACAAGGGTTCCCTTTTCTCCATATGCTTGTGAACACTTGTTATTTCTTATTTGATAATAGCCATTCTAACAGGTGTGAGGTGATCTCTCATTCTGGTTGTGATTTACATTTCCCTCAATTACTCTGAGCATCTTTTCATGTACCTGTTGGCTATCTATAGGTCATTGGAAAAATCTATTCAGATCCCCTGCTCAGTTTTTAATGGGTTTGATTGTAATTTTGCTGTTGAGATGTATGAGTTATTTATAGGTTTGGGATATTAACCCCTTATCAGATATATGACTTGCAAATATTTTCTCCCATTCAGTAGGTTACCTTTTCATTTTGTTGATGGTTTCCCTTGCTGTTCCAAAACATTTTAGTTTGATGTAGTCCTACTTGTTTATTTTTGTTTTTGGTGTTATATTAAAAAAAATCATCACCAAGACCTATGTCAAGGAGCTTACCACTTAGCTTTTCTTCTAGGAGTTTTGTGGTTTCAGGTCTTTCATTCAAGTCTTTAATCCATTTTGAATTTTTGTGTGTAGTATAGGATAAGTGGTTACCATTTTATTCTTTTATATGTGGCTATCCAATTTCCCCATCACTGCTTTTAACTGAAGAGATTGTCCTTTCCTCATTGTGTATTCTTGGTTCCTTTGTAATAAATTAATTGACCATATATGTGTGGGTTTATTTCTGGGCTCTCTTTTCTGTTCCACTGATCTATGTGTCTGTTTTTAATGCCAGTATCATGCTGTTTTAATTACTTTAGCTTTGAAATATAGTTTGAAATAAGGGAACTCGATGCCTCCAGCTTTGTTCTTTTGTTTTAAGATTGCTGTGGCCATTTGCGGTCTTTTGTGGTTCCATACAAATTCTAGCCTCTATTTTGGAGAAAAATACACTGGAATTTTGATAGGGATTGCATTTAATCTGTATATTGCTTTGGGTAGTATGGACATTTTAACAACATTCATCCAATCCATGAGCATGGAATATCTTTCCATTTATTTGTGTCTACATAATTTCTTAATGTCTTAGAGTTTTCAACATACAGATCTTTCACCTCCTTGGTTAAATTTATTCCTAGGCTTTTTTAAAATGTGATTGTAAATGTGATCGTTTCAATTTCACTTTCTGATAGTTTATTATTAGTATATAGAAACACAATGGGTTTTTGTGTATTGCTTTTGTGTCCTGTAACTTTACTCAGTTCGTTTATTCTGTGTGTGTGTGTGTATGTGTATGTGTGTGTGTGTGTGGTGTAGGGTTTTCTGTATGTAATTTTACATCATGTGCAAATAGTGACAGTTTTCCTTTTTTCCTTTCCATTTTGGATGCCTCTTATTTTTCTCTCCTAATTGCTCTGGCCTGGAATTCCAGTATTATGTTGAATAAAATGGTGAGAGTGGACATCCTTGTCTTGTTCCTGATCTCAGAGGAAAAGCTTTCAGCTTTTCATTGTTAAGTAATGATGTTATCTGTAAGCTTGTCTTATGTAGCTTTTATTACATTGATGCATATTCCTTCTATACCCACTTTATTAAGAGTTTTTTTAAATCATGAATGAATGTTGAATTTTGTCAAGTGCTTTTTCTGCATATATTGAAATAATCATGTGATTTTTATCCTTCATTTTGTTAATGTGTGGTATCACATTGATTTGCAGATGTTGAACCATTCTTATATCCCTGGAATAAATCCCACTTGATTGTAGTGTATGTTCCTTTCACAGTATTGTTGAATTTAGTTTGATTGTTTTGTTGAGAATTTTTGGATCTATGTTTATCAGTAATATTAGTCTATAATTTTTTTTTTGTTTTTTTTTTAAGTAGGCTCCACGCCCAATGTGGGGCTTGAACTCATGACCCTCAGATCAAGAGTTGCATGCTCTACCAACTGTGCCAGCCAGGCGCCCCTAGGCTGTAACTTTCTTTTCTTGTGGCACCCTTGTCTTGTTTTGGTATCAGGGTAATGCTGACTTTATAAAATGGGTTGGAAAAGTTCCCTTCTCTTCTTCCTCTTCTGCTTTTTTTTGGGGGGTGGGGAAGTGTTTGAGAAAGATTGATACTTATTCTTTTTGAATGTTTGGTAGAATTTACCAATTCTATCTTCTTTCTGGGTGACACTGATATGTTACAGTCCCATGAGATCAGGAACTCAAGCTCTCCTGGCCTCCAGAGCCAGAGGATCAAGAGGCATCCCTGGGGGGTAGCTATAAAAATCAGGGCCCTGAGACTTATGTAAAAGGCTTTCTGGGAGGTACTGGTGCTTCTGAGCTCCACAGAGGAAGAGCACAAAGATGGCACCTGTCTTCTTCCCTGGAGAGTGTTCCAGCAGGCTCTAGGATGTATATGTTATATTAGATGCCTGCTCCTCAGGTTATCTTTAATACAGGCAGGTGAGCCTCCTTCACTTTAATTCTGGGTGCAGTTGGCTGCCTCTGAACTGGACCTTGGGGTGGAGTCTGAGTGTGTGAGCCCTTTCTCTAATCACAGGCTTGTGCTCTTGAGATGCAAGCTCTATTGCTTTTAGAAGATAGAAGTTTTGAGGGCTTGCCTTTCAGGTACATGTTTTAAAAGTTGGGATTCCTGGTTTTCAGGTCCTTCCTGGTTGTGGGTCACAGCCCTGGGGGTAGGGTTTATGGTGAGATTATTTCTCAGCCTCTCCTACCTGCTTCAGTGTGGTGTTTTTTATTTTGTTTGTTTGTTTTCATTTGCCTGGTGTGTAGTCGTCAGACTTCAGGGGTTTTGTTGTTGTTGTTGTTGTTTTGTGTTTGTTTTTTTTTGAGGAAGTTGTTCCATATGTAGCTGACGATTCAGTGTGTCCATGGGGGTAGGTGAGTTCAGGATCTTTCTGCACTGCCATGTTGAACCAGATCATTTTGATCTTTTCAAGCTTGATTTCAAGCTTTTTAAGGTCAGAGTAACCTTTACTCTAGGGCTAGATTAGCCCCACTATTTTTTTTTTTTTTTAAGATTTTATTTGTTTATTTGACAGAGCAAAAGCAGGGGGAGCGGCAGGCAGAGGGAGAGGGAGAAGCAGGCTCCCCACTGAGCAAGGAGCCCGATGTGGGGTTCTATCCCAGGACCCCAGGATCATGACCTGAGCCAAAGGCAGATGCTTAACTGACTGAGCCACCCAGGCGCCCCAACATTAGGCCCACTATTGAGGCATAGTTTGCATGGCATCTCTACTGAATGGCCTGTGTATTCAGTGGGGTCTCTTCAGACAGTGGCTGGTAGGAATTGGAGCAATACTCAGGCTTGTATGAACTCTGGGAATTGTTCCAATCATAACTCCCCAACAACTGTCCTTTCCTTGCAAGTTTTCTTACCCTTGTGGAACCTCCCTCACCTTTTACGTGCATATGCAGACTGTTATTTAGCCAAAGACTCCAGCGGCCTTATCTAGATTTCTGGAGCTCTTTGAGTAGCTCCTTCATCCCAAGTGCTCTGCCCTTCAGTCTAGTTGTCTTGGCCTCCCTGAGTTTCAGTCTGTTTGCTCAAATCAGTGAAACTGCTCTTGCATGTTTGAGTTTCCTCTCCTTGCTTTGCAATTCAGAAATTGCTTCCAGGCAAAATTGAGGGCAATTATAGGGTTTTCTTTCCTCAGGTATCACAGCCCTGTGCTGTTGACCAGTGTCTGAAAGCAGCTATATCATATGTTTTGTATAGCTTTTTAGTTGTTAACAGTGGAGGTAAAGTCAAAACTTTATTATTTCTCATGGGGTCCAATGCATTATACTTTGTGATATGAACAAGTGTCATAAGGCAATTTCCAATAAAAAAAAGAGCAATTGAAAAATTTCTAGGGATGGGTTATATAAACTATAAAGCACTAGGCAAATAAATAGCAATTGTTATTCTAGTCCTATGATGTGGTCATTATAAAGAAAGCCTGGTTTAATGACATTGATTTTCATTGTGCCAACTTTTAATGCCCTTTCATTTGATAAAAATGCAGTAATAGGTGGGAGGCATTATTCTCCTTATGCCATTTGAGAAATTGTAACCAAGATTATTTACCTTTTCTGTCACCTTTGAGTCACCTCTACCTAGCCATTAATTCAGAAAGTCATTAAAAAGTATTTTCTGCTACAAGACCTAATTTTTTTTGACCTGTTTTGTTTAAACAAAAACCTTTATTTATTTTTTTTTTAGAGATTTTTATTTATTTGCGAGAGAGAGAATGAGAGACAGAGAGCATGAGAGGGAGGAGGGTCAGAGGGAGAAGCAGACTCCCGCTGAGCAGGGAGCCCGATGTGGGGCTTGATCCCGGAACTCCAAGATCATGACCTGAGCCGAAGGCAGTCTCTTAACCAACTGAGCCACCCAGGCGCCCTATTTATACTTCATTATGAAACTTTTAAAACTTGGGCCGTTAAGTTTCCAAATTTTTTTTAATAAACTCTTAGGGGTTTTTGTTTTTCTTTTGTTGGTTTTTTTATTGCCCTGGTTTGAAATTAAGTGCTGTGGCTGTGACATTTCAGAGTTTGCCAAACTTGTGGAAGAGTTCCGGAATTTTGGGGTGAAGCTTCTGCAGTCCACCAGTGGCCACAGCCATGGCACGTTTGAATGGGTCGACAGCATGTTGGTTCGGGCTCTGAAGTCTGGAGATTGGCTTTTGATGGACAATGTTAACTTCTGCAAGTAAGGACCTTCTGCTTAATCACAGAATTGAAATTTGAGATATGCTTATCAAAGTAGAAACCCAGTTGGAAGTGCTGGTATTTTGAACCCATTGTTAACTAGAAACAAATCTTCAACCATATTCTGTAGACTGATCCCTGTGGTGAACAAAGGTAGTTGGTCATTAGCTGCAAGATTTTAGTTCTGTATGACTGTTTTGAGCTAACCTGAAGGCTAACAGAATTGGATTACTTTTCCAACCGTTTTTGAGGTAGACCTTTTTATTTAACATCAAAAATATTCTTTTTGTTAGGGGCATTCTTGAGGGCAAATTTTTGAAATGGAGGATCTTTTACAGGGCAGACATTTAGTAAATGTGCATCAGTGTGTATTGCTTTGATTCTAAAGTAAGGAAAAAGGCATAAAACTACATAGTACACAGCGTAATAGAAACTACTCCAGGTCAGATGATGGGTTTCTCTACCTGGAGCATTTTTCAGAATGTTTGAATTGAAACCCAGTTGCCTTCAGATTGATTTGATAATGCTGGGAAGTGGGGGAGATGGAAGAGGGAAAGAGAAAAGCAAGAGCTATAGATCATGGAATAATTTTCCTTTATTTTATTTACTTACTGAACAAATATTTTGTATATTTACTGTGTATGAATCTCTGGGCAACATACCTTGGGGAGCGATAAGGGGAATGGACGGGGAGAGAGAACACAATTCTATATGGGGGAGTGGTCCATGCTGAAGGAGGACATGGATCAGGAGCAGTGGGAGGCCTGTGCAAGGAAAAATAGAACCAGTGCAGCATTTCAGTCTGTCACCATTGTATTTGAATTCTCTCTGCAGCCCATCAGTGCTAGATCGTTTGAATGCTTTGCTTGAGCCTGGAGGTGTTCTCACTCTTAGTGAGAGAGGAATGATAGATGGATCCACTCCCACCATAACACCAAATCCCAATTTCAGGTATTTGTGCCTCTTAAGTTTCTGCCTAAGAATCTGACTGCCTCAGTGGGAGAGGTAGACATTCAGTGGGACCTTCTTACATGTTATATTTATGATCCAGTCATAAGTATGTTCACCTGTTTATTGATTCAGTTAACACATATTTATGGAGGCTTTGCTATTTGGCAGACTCTGGGAGCACATCAGTAAAGAAGGGGGGCTCCTGGCTGGCTCAGTAGGTAGAGCATATAACGCTTGATCTCAGGGTTGTGAGTTTAAGCTCCACATTGGGCACAGAGCTTACTTTAAAAAATGAAATAATAAAAAAATAATCAAGAGGCGAGGTCCCTGCAGTGGGTTGGTGTTAAAGGGTTGAAGCAGGGAGACTGATCACAAGTCTTTCGCAGTAGTTCAGGCAAGATATATGTTAGCTTAGACTAGGGTGGCCATATGAGTGGGAATTGCTGATGGTTGGGTAGGTTGAAAAAAAAAGCAGCAAGGATTTTACCTAAGCTTTTGGCTTGAGTAACTGGGTAAATATGGGAGCCATTTATTGAGAAAGGGAAGACTGGCAAAGGAGCAGGTTTGACATGGGGAAGTTCAGCAAGGAATCCACT
Organism: Neomonachus schauinslandi; assembly: GCF_002201575.2. Lineage (NCBI taxonomy): Eukaryota > Metazoa > Chordata > Mammalia > Carnivora > Phocidae > Neomonachus > Neomonachus schauinslandi. Next base: position 69,403,853 of record NC_058410.1, read on the forward strand.
GTATAGCATTGGAGATGTCAGATGGCTAGGTGAAGATGTTGCTAGACATCGAATATATGAAGGTAAATGTTTCAGGAGAATACACTGCTCCCTTTTCTAATCTCTGTAGGTGAGTTAGAATGATGAATTAGCACTATCTGATTTGGGTAATATCTGAAAGTAAGAATTTTAACATTCTCAGCATTAAAGGTGCACTGGATAAACAATAGTTTCTAAGGAGAGCAGGTTTAGAGAAACTGATTTTGCTCTTTTGATGCATTTTGACACTAGAAGATAGAATACAGATGAAAGTGGAAGACTTTGAGTTAGTGGTTATCTCAAGCTCCCTAAAGATGAACCACATAGGATTTGCCCTCACCAGTTGTTGCTGAGCCGCATCATTGGTTATAACTGGGAGTTTAATTTTTTTTTTCTTTGAATTGCTAGACTTTTTCTCTCGATGGATCCTGTTCATGGAGAAATATCCCGAGCTATGAGGAATCGTGGACTTGAAATCTACATTTCAGGAGAAGGGGATGGGAACATCCCAGATGACCTGGATCTGAAGGTTCTGCTGCACAGCCTTGGGTTGGTGGGGGATAGTGTGTGTGACAGCCTCTTGGCTCTACACACAGAGATCCAAAGCACTGTAGTAGGTAAGATGCTTGAATTCTAGGCCTCTGCAGAGTTTTATTCTTCTAGAAATTCATATGTTATTCCATTTGACTACTCATCTAGGAGTTCTTAAATTTAGTGTACATACAAATAGAAGTTATCAGAAAAGTGTGTTAAAAATGTAAATGTGCTGATGCCCTTCTTCCCCCTAAGAGATTGCGTTCAGCAAGTCTGTGTGATGCACAGAAATTAGTATTTTAAAGAAGTTTCCCAGGTAATTCTGATGGATTCATTCAGATACCCTTATTTTGAGGAATACTGCTTTAGGCACTAAAATTTGTAAAGTTTGTCCCTCTTATCTTCAGGATGGTCATTGAGTCTTTTGAAGGTAGAATTAAGAGGGAACTTTGAACTGCTTAAAACTAGTGTTTCTTCTTCTAAATGTCCAAATATACAGGAACAGGCAAGAATAATAACAAAGGTAATGATAAAAAATGAAATGCTATTTATTGACTAACTGCTGTGTATTAGGTACAATGTCAGTTGCTTTTTTAGTCTTCACATTAGTTCTTCAAAGCATGTTTTCATTTTACAGATAGGGCTCAGAGAGGTTGAGTAACTCATCAAAGCCAAACAGTGAGGTTTGAATGCAGTTCTGTTGTATTTGAAAGTGCATCGTCCTTTATGAGGTCACGCTCATTTTGCTACTTCAGTGTGTATCAACTTTAGATTAAGGATATATATGACCAGGCTTTGTCATACTTGTAATTGTCGCTTTCCTGCAATATGCTTTTGAGAGCCAGAAAGGGAGGGAGGGAGGCAGGATAGGGAAGGAGTATGAATGTTCCCACAAGTCCATAATGTGCTACTGAGACCCTAGATTCCACTTAAAAGGCTTTCTAAGGTAAGTATCTGGGTGGATTTGAGTGGAACAAAGTTTGATGTGAAGATGAATTTATCTGTTTTCACTGGAGATTTTGCAGAATCTGTTCCCCATAAATGGCAATTTTTTTCTTTATAGGTTCTGCAACGTCCTCTATTTCAACTCTGATTCAGACAGCCTTACTCATTGTGCAGTACCTACAGCGAGGGCTGAGTTTAGACAGAGCCTTTTCTGAAGTATGCTGGGAAGCATATGTCCACTCCCAGCATTCACCAGCAAACCATAAGGTACTATGAAGTGTTTCAAACAGCTTTCTCAGTTATAACACTCTAGATTATTTAGGTGGAGGAAATTCTTTCTATTGATGGTAACTTTAATGAACTGAGAGTGGAGCACTTCAGTTACTCTTTAGTAGAGATCTGACATCTAAAACATTTCTGGAAAATAGGTTAAATGTAAATATTACTTCTTCGAAACTTAGCTTAGCAGACAAAGTGGAATTTATCTTGTAATGTTGAATATTGAAGGCTGTGATGAGAGTTGTCATGAGATAATCACAAAGGTCTTGGAAAACCATTAATATTCTACTAGTTTCTGGTGATAGCACTTATATGTTGCCTGTACACCACATGTTTTTATCTCCTACCAGCTCGCACAGGCTTTACTGGAGAAACATGTTTTTTCTCTGCGAGCACATGAAACCTGGGGTAACTCCATCCTTGCCATGGGCCTGTGGCCAGATTCTCTGCCCTCGGCTCTCTTTGCTACTGAAGATTCTCACCTGTCTATAGTCCGAAATGATGGACAGATCTTAGTATATTGCCTCAACAGGATGAGCATGAAAACCAGCAGCTGGGCCAGGTTAGTGGAGCCTTCATCTTGTGTCTGTTTGGCGTCTTGACTCTTTTTCTTTTTGATGGTAGTGATCATGACCAACGTGTTTGACCAGAATGTGATGTGGTCATTTATTACCCAGCTGTCATAGTTTCTTGTTCATTGTAATATTGCTCCCTATTATTATTCACTCAATATGTTTTAATTGTCCTCCTTTGAAGGGGACTAATCTTTCCCCATTACCTCTTGGATCCATATTTGTAAAGTTATTTTCCTGGTTCTTTGAAATATAAAATGAAAGTTCATTCTAGTACTGATTTTGCCTTATTTTTCTAATGAATTTCAGGATTCAGCCTCTTACCTTGCCAGACTTAGAGAAAATTATGCAATCCTCTAACCCCGAGAGCTTGAAATTCAGTTCAGTTGAAGTGGATACTTACTGGATCGATGAAACAGATGTTCTGGCCATGGCTGTTAAATTGCTTATAGAAAGAGCAACCAATCAAGATTGGATGCTCAGAGTTAAATGGCTTTATCATTTAGCCAAGAATATACCACAGGGGCTGGGTGAGTCAAAAAGCTTAATTTGTATAGTAAGTGAATATATTTACACTTATACTATTTTAGGGCCTCAGTAGCTGTGTTATTCTGTGAGGATACTGTCAAAATTCTATCTGGGAGATCTAGCAAGAAATTTGTGACTTGGCATTACTGTTTGTATAGCTGTTAAAAAAAAAAATTAAGGCACATATATATCTGCCCTTAGATATGTTCTAAGAGAAACTTTGCCCCCATGTAATCCTTAGCATTTCAGGATCTTCCACCTTCCTATCAAATACAAAAGGAAAATGTACCATGTTATGTTACTGTTTATTTTTTGAACATGCTGCTATACTTCTGCTATACAATCATCCTGACTGGGGAAGGTTGCTTTTGGTAACCTCATTTCCCCCAAAAGTGCATAAGAGACTTACTTTAGTTCCAGTGCTCTAAGTTGTCGTGCTTAATTTCTTTGTACTTTTTCATTTTAAGAGGAAAAACCAACAATAACAACATTGCATGGGTTGCAAAGTACAGGACTTGGAATTTGTTGGTAGAACTTGTTGCCTAAAGTAATTGAGTTTACATGAACCTTTCTATTCATGAGAACTTAGCCAGAGAATGTGTGTATTGTGTGGTGCATGTGATCTGTCTAAAACTGTATAGAGAGAATTTATATATTTTATCTGCGTTGTCCTATATGAGAGCTACCAGCCACAGGTAGCTACTAAAATGTAAATATAAATTAATTAAAATTAAATAAAATCTGAAATCCAGTCCTTAGTTGCACTGGCCACATTTCATGTGCTTATTAACATGTGACTAGTGGCTCCTCTGATAGTGCAACTATAGGATGTTTCCATCATTGCAAAAAGTTTGCTTGGACAGCCCCACTTCAAATATTAACATTTGCTTCTCCTTCCTCCACAGAATCAGTACAGATTAATTTGGAAGCCAATGCTGCATCTCTTAGGAATTTTTATTCAAATTCTCTCTCAGCTGGGATCAGCAATGTCATCAAAATATTACAACCAAATATAACAGGTACTGCACCTGATTTAATTTCGAGTTCTCAGCACAGTTTAGGAACCTGGTCCCATCAAGTCCATGGAAAAAGACTGTCAGAACTGCCACTGTAATAAACACTGTATTTTGGAGGACTCACAGTATTCAGATGCAAATTCCACTTCTTTGTTTGAAATCCTTTAGTCTTTGAAAGATGATGATGATACACAACATAGTAGGGAGAGCACAGGAGTTGGAAGACTGGTCTCTGGTCCCAACTTAAACACAAACTGGCTTATTCATTTGAGACCCATCATTCATACTTACTGCCTGTGTTTGGAAAATATGGGAATTATATTCATTTCTCTGGGGTCCCTTCCACTCAGAGCATTCTCATTTGTTAACAGAAAGGGTTTAAACTATGAGCTATTTGACTTGATGGGTAAACAATACAGTGTGAATTACTTCAGAAAATATAAAACCTTAATAAAAGTTATAAAGCCTTAAATATAAAGTTTTAAAACCATAATGATAAAAGAAATAGCCATTCAAGCTATCAAATGAGGTATTCAGAATTTATTTTTTTATTTTTTTAAAGATTTTATTTATTTGAGAGAGAGAGAGGACGAGTTGGGGGGCGGGGCAGAGGGAGAGGGAGAAGCAGACTCCCCACTGAGCAGGGATCCCGACATGGGGCTCTATCTCAGGACCCTGAGATCATGACCTGAGCAGAAGGCAAACACTTAAGCGACTGAGCCACCCAAGCACCCCCAGAATTTATTTTTAATTAAGGAATAAGATTGCAAACTTACTTGAAGAGAATAATATAAAGTTAATTAAACATAAGCATTAATGAGGAAATTAGGGACATTTTCGTAGAACCAGGTTTTTAATTTCCCATCCCTATCTTCATTTGATATTGATCAAAACATACCATTGCCATTTGGTTTAGAAGAAAATATGCATGATGCTTTTGTGCTAAACCAATTACCTTATGTACACTAAAGATAACAAAGTAAATGTTTGGGAAGAAATCAAACTATAGGAAAAACTACTGTAGTGATCATGTTGTGGCTGACCTAAATCATGGCTTCCCAAGTATGAAAAAATTTTGGTCTCTGGGAATATTTCTAGAGTAGAGAGTAGCAGGTTCCCTTTTTAGTAGATATCATTTGCTCACTGTTGGAACATAGTAGGTATACCTTCATCTTCCTTTTCTAGTGTATAGCTCTGGATCACGTAGTCTTACTGGACTTTGGAATATGGGGTCTGTCCTTCATGTACTTTGCTGTTGACAGTAGGCATTTGTTAGTCTAGTGTATGATAAAACTTGAAGCGCTCCACTGACCTACCCAGCCACCTTCAAGTTAATGTTACCATTGTTTTTTTGTTTTTTTTTTAAAGATTTTATTTATTTATTTGACAGAGAGAGAGACAGCGAGAGAGGGAACACAAGCGGGGGAATGGGAGAGGGAGAAGCAGGCTTCCTGCCGAGCAGGGAGCCCGATGCGGGGCTCGATCCCAGGACCCTGGGATCATGACCTGAGCCGAAGGCAGATGCTTAACGAACTGAGCCACCCAGGCGCCCCTGATGTTACCATTGTTTTGTCTTAACTTCATTCCTTGGGTTCTCACAACCTCTGGAGAAGGGTCAGATCTGATCACTGCTGCTTTACAGAAGACGTACCAAATTTAAGCCAAAGAAGCAGCATATGCTACATTATCTGATTATAAAGAAAGGGCTTTTAAGCAAAATTTTGAGGGGTTTTTTTTTTTGTGTGTGTGTTTTAAAGATTTATTTATTTACTTGAGAGAGTGCACCTGTGCGCACGAGTGCAGGGGGGAAGGGCAGAGGGAGGGGGAGAGAGAATCTCAAGCAGACTCCGCACACTTGGGGCCTGACACAGGACTAGATTCCATGACCCTGAGATCAGGATCTGAGCTGAAACCAAGAGTCGGACACTTAACTGACTCTGCCACCCAGGTGCCCCTTGAGTTGTTTTTCTTTTTGAAAGCAAATGAGATGTATTCTTTCATTTTTCCACCATGTGAGTTAGTTTTTTTGAGGTTAATGACAACAGATTGGGTGATTAAGCTCATGGATTGTTTTCTGACCAGCAGTGGGACCTGAGCAAGTGAATGTATTGGTCAGAATGCTTGTGTTCCAGAGGGATTACCTTATATCCTACAGTGGAATGAATTTTCAGAACTAGTAGAAATTTTGCATTTAGAAAGAAAATAGTGTAAAAGCACTTGAATTTTACTTTTCTAGTGTTGTGGGCTGAAACCAGCAATTTTCCTATTCTGTCTCTTTGCCATCAGGACTGAATGTGATCAAATTAAGACAGTGCAAATCTTCCACTGAAATTTTCTAGGCAAGGAGTTTAACTCCAAAATTCTACTTCTTGTTTTGTTTTTTAAACCAGATGAATATGTGATCCCTTTGGACCCCCGATGGAACATGCAGGCTTTGGACATCATTAGAAATTCGATGGACTTTGACCCACAAACAGACGAGCCCGAGCAGCTCTTTGCCCTTTTAGAGTCCGTTGCAAACAAGTAGGTGAAGCCTGCTATTCTGGGCACTGTTTGCCTCACTGTACAATATAGCTTTAGAGATTATACCTTTTCTAAATTCTGTCAAATTTAGCTTACATGTGTTTAATCTCCTGAACCTGAGAAGTGGTGGGATGTTAGATGGGATTGCCTTCATGCTACATGCTCAATGAACTCTGATGTCAAAAAAAAAAAAAAATGCCTGGAAATGCTGCAAGTTCTTAATAATTTAATAGGATGCTTTAAGAGATACACTAACTCAATGTTAATGTTGTGTTATATTTTGCAATTAATCTTTTATCATAAGATACTCATGTTTCTCTTGTTTTCTATTCATGATTCTCGGCAGCTCCTCCCATATTCACCTGCTCATTCTCTTACAGGTCCTTTCCTCAGCCTTGTGTCCACATCATTTCCCATCCTCTAATGTTGAGACATGTAACACCTGCATGCTTACGTGTATACTCAACATATAAATTTATCTAATTGTTATATAAGCTGGCCTTTCCTCACATTTAATGTAGCAGTAGTTTTTTAATTGGCAAACAGTGTAATGTAATACATTTTTAAAAATAATTTTATAACTGAGGTATAATGTACATTATAGAAAAGTACACTTAATAATGAGTATATTTGGTTTTGATGAATTTTCACAAAGTGAACTCATGCATTTGGTATGAACTAGCACCTCAAGGCCCTCTTATCTCCCCTCCTAGTAACGCCCCCTTGTGCCTCCCTAGGTAACTTATAACACCAGAGATTAATTTTATGATGGCCACTTTTAAGAGTTCACAGTGTAGAGTGTCAGATCACAGCAAAGCCTGGCAGTTTCCCTAGATGCAGCTTTTCCCAGTCATCTGTCTTCCCCACTCCCCACCCCCCCCCACAACTCAGTCATCATCACTTTCACCTCTATCTGTTTAGTCCAGAATTTGGAGGGGATGGAAAGGAATGGCAGGTTGAAGGAGATTGATCTTCCAAGGATTCTCAGGATTTCAGCAGGTAAGAGGATGTGATTGCAAAGTAGTATACAGTAATAACCAATAATATTTGTTATGTTATTGATCTCATTTCAGGACAATCATATATCTTGACCGGGAAAAACGGATTTTTACTGAAGCAAATTTGATTTCTGTTGGTGGCAAAAAGTTAAGAAATAGTGTTTTAAGAATGTCCTTTGAGTTCCATAAAGGTAAGAAGTTTACTTTTTATGTTCTTGAGTTATACATCTGATCATAGAATGCCTCTAAAGTTAAGAGACCTTCAGCAGCTGCTGCCATTTTACTGATTCCTTTTGATTTTTTGGCCTGATTTGTTCAATAGTAGTGACTAACTGCTTTGTACATGCCCTTGATTTCATTTACTTTTTATAGTAACCTTATGTGGTGTAGGTCCATGCTGTGAAAGAGGAGAGGGATGTACAGAGATGCTCATGGTCACATCTCTAGCAAGTAACAGAACTAGAATCTGAAATCTAGGTCTGTTGGCTCAAAAAGTTCATGCTCCTAAGTATTTCGTTATAGGTTCTTTCTTCATCCTTCCTTTATTTTTTTTTAATTGAAAAGGTATCTGTGCTTGTTGGAAAAAATTTGGACTATATGGAAGCATAAAAATTGAAGAAGTCTGCCTTTGAAGCAGTTATTGTTAATAGTCGCATTCCTTTGTATCTTCTCCTCTGTGCTATCTATTCATTCAAACATATATACACTTTGTTTTCGTTTTGTATTTAAACAATTACTTGTGGGGCGCCCTGGGTGGCTCAGTCATTAAGCGTCTGCCTTTGGCTCAGGTCATGATCCCAGGGTCCTGGGATTGAGCCCCGCATCGGGCTCCCTGCTCGGTGGGAAGCCTGCTTCTCCCTCTCCCCACTCCCCTGTTTGTGTTCCCTTCCTCGCTGTCTCTCTCTCTCTCTCTCTGTCAAATAAATAAATAAATCTTTAAAATAAATAAATAAACAAGTACTTGTAAAATACCCATTATTGCTCTTTAATTTTCATTTTTCATTAAGACGTTAAGAACTTCTATAGATATGCATACCTGATTTGCTAAGTGTAATATAATAGTAGGCTAAAAATTTGCTTTCAATTTTGACCTTTAAAATTGACCTTCATACTAGAGATGCAGTTAAGTTCCATATTACAGTTGATTTTAAAAATGTCCAGATATTAATTTAAATCTGATGGAATATTCTTATTTTTGTCAACTCTAAGATCCAGAAAGCTATCACAGCCTGCCCCATGAAGTTGTGGTCAATCTTGCTGCTTTTTTTGAACTTTGCGATGCACTAATCCTGCTCTGGGTCCAGTCCTCTCAGGGGATGGTGTCTAATGCCAGTGTCATTGAGGTGAGGAAATATACCTTATTTTTTATTTTTGTGCCAAGACAAATGTTTAAGATTTTTAGGGGTGAGACAAACTACAATGTTGTTATTATATGTCCAATATTACTTGAGAAATTTAGTTGTTCTTAACAGTTTTAAATATATACACACATATTTTAGAGCTTTGTGGGTATATAATTGACAAATAGCATATATTTGAAGTGTAGAATTTTATGTTTTGACATGTATACACCTGTGAAGCCATTACCACAATAGTGAACATATCTAATACCCTCAAGCCTTTCCTCATCTTCTTTTGTATTTTCTTTCTCTCCCTTGCCCCCACCCTAAACCAGGTATCCATTAACATGCTTTTGGTTAGTTGCATTTTTCTAGCATTTTATATAATTGGAATTATGCAGTATACTTTTTTTGTCTGGCTTCTTTCACTCAAAACAGTTATTTTGAGATGTATCCATATTGTTTATTGTATTAAGAGTTCATTCTTTTTTATTGCCAAGTAATATTCCATCAAATGTAGGTACTATAATCTATCCACCTCTTGGAGAACATTGGAATTTTAATTTATATTTTAATCCACTTAAGTCTTCTTAGACATCCTTGAATTTTGAATCTGGATTATTCTAGTAATTTCAATAAACAAGAATAGTAGGTCTTAACTTTTAAGACCCTAAAGGAGTCTTGAGTCTAAAAAGTTTATCAAAGATTTTATAGTCACATCTATACATATTTACTATATTAGGAAATAAATCTGAGAATACAAAAAATATTAATTTGCTTAAAACACACAATAGCAAATCCATTGAATGTTAACAGGAATAACATTTCTAATGAGAATCAACTGTTTTTCAAAACAAATTAATGAAAAGTGCAACTATTTTCACATTTCTTCAAGTCTTTTTAATGTATGGATTAACAGAAGAAAATGGAATCTTTGCATTCATCTTACATTATGTTGTTTAGGCCTCTATTTATATAGTTCTACTCCTCCCTTTTCCAACCTTATGTCTTCATAACCATTTCATATAACTGTGAATAATTTTCTTTGATACTGTACCACAACTTGACAAGTGATAGTTTTCTAAAGATTACTTGTAATGTGGAATCTGAAAAAATACACCAAACTTGTCATGCATCAAAATCCATTCATCTAGCTTGCACTTTGGATGGACTTTTACTTTTTACTCTTGTAGGAATTTAGCTCATGCTTTGGTAATTTGGAAATTATTGTTCACCGAATTATCAGATCTTCCAAATGTTAATAAATCATTCTTCAGTGTCAACAGAGTCACACTGATGAAAAACTATCACAAACCTCATCAGAAAAATCTTGAAGTATTGGGAATTTGTAAAGGTCTTGGTTTTTCAAAGTTCTGGGTTTCGCTTGAAAGCTTGAATTTTATCTTTGACAACAAATACTCTCAATTGCTTTTCTTGAACTGGCAGATTCACTTCATTTTCAATATAGTGTTTGCCAGATACCCAGTCACAGTTTGTCCATCCCACCCATCCCACCTCTTTTATTGGTACTATCAGTGCAAATGTCAACATAGTGAAAAAAGGTAAATAATTTGATATTATGAAAATAGCTTTTATCTCTCTGAGCGAAATCACTCAAGAAATCTTGAGACCACTTTGCTATAAAAATACATTTTAGAAGAGCAATGTTAGAGACTCACCTGATTTGCAATACAAATCTACTTTAGTGAAAACAGTAGGTATTATCACAAGGATAGACATGTAGACCAGTGAAACCAAAAGGAATTCAGAAATAGATCCTCATAGGGTCAATTGATTTTTTTTTTCTTCTTCTAAATATGCAAAGGTAATTTAATGGGGAAAACCAGTATATTCAACAAATGGTGATGGAACAAGTACAATAAAGTTCATATAATAAAGTTAAAAAATGAGCCTTCACCCCTGTCTTACATTATATAGAAAAATTACCTTAAAATGGATCATAAATCTAAATATAAAAGCTAAAACTATGAACTGTCTGTAAGAAAACATGGGAGAAAATCTTCATAACCTGAGGATAGGCAAAGATTCCAGAGGATTCTTCATAAAAGAAAAAATTGGGGGGCGCCTGGGTGGCTCAGTCGTTAAGCGTCTGCCTTCGGCTCGGGTCATGATCCCAGGATCCTGGGATCGAGCCCCGCATCGGGCTCTCTGCTCGGCGGGAGGCCTGCTTCTCCCTCTCCCACTCCCCCTGCTTGTGTTCCCTCTTGCTGTCTCTCTGTCAAATAAATAAATAAAATATTAAAAAAAAAAATTTGATAAATTTTGTCAAAATCAAAACCTTCTGTTCTTGACATCTCTAAGAAAATGAAAACACTGGAGAAACTTTAAAAATGGGCTGTATTACATAAAATTATAATTATATATTATAGATATTATATATATAAATTATATAAACTAATACAGCCCAAATTTTTAAATGAGCAACATAATTTGAATAGATATTTCTCAGAAGATATGTGAATGCTTAGTAAGAACTTCAAAACTTGCAACATCATTAGTTACCAAAGAAGTGTAATTGAAACCACAGTGAAGTGCCACCCACAAAATGGCTAAAATTAAGATCACTAACAGTAGTAGCAAGTATTGGTAAGGAAACAGAACAGTCGAAATTCGCCTGTACTGCTGATTGGAATACAAAATAGCGCAACTGCTTTATAAGAAAAGTTGGCGGTATCTAATAACATTACATGTACACATACCATATAACCCAGTAATTCCATTTTCTCTGAGGAAATAGCTCTGAACTTCAGGTGCTTGGAGGAAAAAAATCTGTGCCTTCTCTGACTGTTTTAATGTCCCTAAAAATATTTCAGTCAAATGCTAGACCTTTTATGTGTGTATGTTGAGTATTGATTAACAATTGAAATCTGGGTCTTGTGTCTTTTACCGAGAAATGCTTGTGAGTAGTTTGGTTTACTTTGTTTTTAGATCTTGGATTCTCTGCGGTGGCGGGACCGGTTTTGGACCGTGGCTGACACAGTAAAAGTGGATGCCCCAGGCCTGGCCCTGCTTGCCCTTCACTGGCACTGGGTTTTGAAACATTTGGTCCGTCACATCCCTCAACTCCTAATGAACCATGAAAACAAGTAAGACTCATATTTTGAGTAATAATGTCAATATCTGTAGTACCAATGATGATAAAAAAAGGTTTGGAATTGAAACTTGTTGCTTTACTTTGGTTGATTCCCTTTGCCTATTGGTGAATGTGAATCAAATATAAAATGTAAATGATGTCTCTACTATCCAGCATTTCCCCCTTTCCTTACTTCCCTCTTCCCTTTTCTCCTTCTTTAAAGATATTACAAAGAGGTTCAGACGGTCTCAGAACATATTCAGAATTGCTTGGGGAGCCCAACTGGTGGCTTCACTGGTATAAAGAAGTTGCAGAAGTTCCTGGGACGACCATTTCCTTTTAAGGTACAACTTAGAAACATGTCGTAAACACTAAGACTTGATATCTTAAGTTCTCCTGGAGCATGGGGACTGCCATTCAACTAGACTCATCCTTGCCAGTAACACTTAACCTAAATGTTCACAATACTATTAACTGATTTGTGAAGTGTTAACATTTTGCTTATTCTTGGAGAGTATTAAGTCTGGGTAGAGTTTTAACTTTATTACTATAAAATCTCCTGAGAGCAACAGGAGTAAACAAACCTTATGTTTTCTAGAAGCATTGTGGAAGTGTTTCATATTTTTTCTTATACCTGAACAGGCTGCTAAAAAGAACCTCCTTTCTCCTTGATAGTAGGTTCTCCTGGGTTTTGTTGTTTCAGAACAAGCTGGTGGTGGAGTGTTTTTCTCAATTGAAAGTCCTTAACAAAGCGCTTGCCATCAGAGAGCGGATGCCTGCCCTTGGGGAAAGTGGAAGGTGGGAAGACATTAATCATCTCCAAGTGGTTGCTTCTGAATGGACTTTAAAGAAAAGTCTCTTGCGTGCCTGGGGATTGGTCCTCAGAGCTAATATTCTGGAAGATGCCAACCCAGGTAATATACTCTGGAGTTTAGCCTGCTGACAGATGCTCCAGAAGTATTTGCTGCTCTACAGCCAATAAATTTTTAAGTTTTTCCCTTAGATTTTCTTTTTTTCTGCTTGTTTCTTTTCTCTTTTCCTTTTTTTTACTTTTTGTATACTATATCTACCATTAAATACGTGTCAGGCATAGAGTTGGACTTTACATATATTGTTTAATTCTGTCATCAGAATTGTGCAGGTATTAATGACATCATTTCACAGGTACAAAACTTAAGCTCAGGTTAAGCTCACAGTCACATAACTAGTTGTTGGGAATCTGAGCCTGTTCTATTGACCACTATACTATAATGTTGCATGTGTCTTTCTGTCCAGATGAGTTGAAGAATCTTGTGAATGCCCATTGTTTAGAACTAAAAGCCAAAGGAATTTCGGTTGGTTTTCTGGAGAAAAAGCACAATGAAGCTTCCTCCCTGTTCCAACCAGACTTTACCTCCTTAATCCAACTCACCAGGAATGTTCAGTTGTGGCCTGCAATGGAGTACCTGGCGATGCTTTGGCAGTACAAAGTGACAGCTGATTTTATGACACAGGCTTGTCTAAGAAGGTAAGCCATTTTTCCTTGGGAGAACTTTTTTTTTGTTAGGTTATTCTATGTATCCAACTTGTGAAACAAAGCACAGACTTGTCTTAAAGGGGACTAGTTACCGAAACCAAGGGAGGCCTGTTGCCACTGATTCTTTGCTTGTTTTCACTCCACCTCTACAAGTTACTAGGTGTTTTTCCAGTAGAATTGCTTGTTTGTATTTTAATAAATGCACTGTAAGTTCTGTGTGTTCCATCTTCCCATACATAGCAGATTTCTAGCAGTTTATTGATAGCCCACAACCCATCCTTTCTTCCTCTTTATTTGTGGAACAGGTCCAGCAAAAATCAGCAACCCCAGATAGATGAGGACATAAGTCATCACATCACATTTTGTCTTAAGCACACACCAATTGGTCCGCGAGAGCTTCGAGACCTTTGGTTCTTATTGCACCATCAGAAGGTAAAAAGGGAGATAAACCTCTATACCATGAGCCAATTAGACATTCTGCGGCAAACTGGTTGCAGAATGTTCTATTTATGTCCGAAACTCCAGTCTTACTTGAATTAACTTTCAAAGGGGAGAATTTTGAGTGTTTTTTGCAGTAATTATCTGGGTATTTCACAACTCTTATTACAGAATCATTGTATTTGGTTTCTAGTTAAATGAGTCTGAAATATGCTTATTTTTATTGTTTGTGCAAAAATACAGTGTGAGAGTGTTTTTAATCTTTCCCCCAAGAATAACTATTGAATGTGAATAGTGGTAAACTGCAGTTAATATAACTTCATTAGTACAACCTTTATTCACTTACCTATTTTGCTGATATTATAATCGTGTGATTCACTTATATTTCCTCATGTGCCTTATAAAAAGCAGATCTCAGTTTTATAAAATTATAAACAAGATGATAAGTGGCTTAACCAAGATGACCAGGGTGGCAGGAAATCAGGGACATTAGAATTAATATCTTTAAAACCCATGTTAATTTTAGATGAGTCTTACAAGAGGGAAACCTCATAACTTGATTTATGGAATTTTTCTCAAATATTCTCTTATCTATTTATCTCTAGGTGTCTACTGAAGAAATTATTTCATTGTGGTCTGACTTATTTAATTCCACATTTATGTCTTTTTGGAGCAGTACTGTGACTACAAATCCAGAGTACTGGCTAATGTGGAGCCCTCTGCCTGGTGTACAGCAGAGGGAGATGCCCAAGTCCCTTTTGGACTCCACATTGAAGGTTTGTTGACATAAAATCATAAAAGTGTTTGATAGTGGAAAAGATTTCTTGATCTAGCAATAAACATTTATTCCTAGGACAGAGCAGTAACTAAATAAGTGATTGCAATACTTTATTTTCTGCAGGATGTTAATAAGTATATCTCCAAAAAAGATATTCTATCTTAAATCATTTGGGAAGTTCTGAATTAAAGCAAATAAAGTTAAATATCTTCACTTGGGGTGCCTGGGTGGCTCAGTCGTTTGAGCATCTGACCCTTGGTTTCAGCTCAGGTCATGATCTCAGGGTTGTGAGATTGAGCCCTGCATCGGGCTCCACGCCCAGTGCGGAGTCTGCTTAGGGATTCTTTCCCCCTCTGCTCCTCCCCCTACTCATACTCTCTCTCTCTAAAATAATAAAAAAAGTCTTCACTTTCTTCTCTAATTAAAATACCTTTTTTCGGGGTGCCTGGGTGGCTCAGATGGTTAAGCTTCTGCCTTCGGCTCAGGTCATGATCCCAGGGTCCTGGGATCGAGCCCCGCTTTGGGCTCCTCGCTCAGCGGGGAGCCTGCTTCTCCCTCTCCCACTCCCCCTGCTTGTGTTCCCTCTCTCGCTGTGTCTCTCTCTGTCAAATAAATAAATTAAATTAAAAAAAAGAAGACATGGGACGCCTGGGTGGCTCAGTCGTTAAGCTTCTGCCTTCGGCTCAGGTCATGATCCCAGGGTCCTGGGATCGAGCCCCGCTTTGGGCTCCTCGCTCAGCGGGGAGCCTACTCTCTGCCTGCTCTGCCTGCTGCTCCCCCCATTTGTACTCTCCCTCTCTCTCTCTGGCAAATAAATAAAAATCTTTAAAAAAAATACCTTTTTTCTAGTTATAAAATATTTTAACAGTATAGAAATGTATATGTACGTGTGTATATGTGTATACAGTTGACCCTTGAACAACACAAGGTTTGAACTGCACAGGGTCACTTACACATGGATTTTTCTCAGTAAATATGTATTTTATATTGTATTGAAAAGTAAGGTAGAAGTTGCCAAATGCCTAGAAGCAAAGGGAGGGTAGAGGAAAGATGCAGGGAAGGCTGAACAGCAGGTCTCTCACCTGATTCTGGCACTCCTTATCCCACTACCTGTGCAAAGCTCGGTTCATTGAGGTCTTGACTGAGATAGGTACAAAGGGACTGGTGGGGTGGGGGTTTTCACTGAAGTGACAGGGCCTGTCATTGGCAGAGTTGGCAGAGGACCACAGAATGATGACTCTCCGAGGTGAGGAGTCTAGAAAAACACCAGGGCACAGGATAAGCGCTAAGCAGGATTCTTGGTGGCCGAGGGGACAGGGGACCGGGGGGGGGGGGTTGTCCATGATGCTGAAAGTCCAAGGCAGGCAGTTAATACCACAGGGATAGTGATCCGTGGCTCACTGCCTGCCAGCATTTCCTGTAAGCAGAAACTGTGTTAGAACCATGCAGCAGGGGTCAGTGACCTGGAAAGGTGAGTAAAGGTACTCTGCCTTTCCTGGTTCTTTGCCTTTCTCTGGACTCTACATGGAAGGAGATTCTGCATTCTTGGGGAGGAGCAAGTAGCAGATACCACTCGAGGGTCCAACTCTGCTGACTTTGGGGATGAGAAGACCTGTGGTGTCTTGTTCTTCTGTACTGTACATAAGTTTTTGGGGAGTTAACCATTAAATACATGGATTTTTTTATTGCGTGGGAGGGTTGGCACCCCAACCCCTGTGTTCAAGGATCAACTTTACATAGATAGATAGAATTCTGTAGAAATAACCACTCTTTGCCCTGTATCTTGTTTACATATATTTTGTATTAAATGTATATGTAAACAAAAATAAGATCGCTTTCTTTGTTCACATAATAGGTCATGGAAACATGTCATTCCAGCTTATTCTTTTTAAGGTATTCCATTGTTCTAATGTGCTGGAATTTATTTAATTACTTACTCATAAATGTCGAGATTTCTTGCCTTTATTTCTCCCCTTCCTATAACAAGCATACTTGCATCAACTACTGTTGTGTAAATTTTTGTCTATTTGTCCTAGCATTTCTGTGGATATGTTATAAGAACTGGAATTTAATCCTTGGTCAGAATGTCTGCACAGTTAAAGAAATTTATGGCAATTCTCAGAATGTCTAGGCAGGTGGTTTTTGTTTTTTACTACCCCCCCCACCCCGGCCAAGTTTTTAAAATTCCAGTTAGTTAACATACAGAATAATATTAGTTTCAGGTGTAGAATTTAGTGATTCATCACTTACATACAACACCTGATGTTCATCACAAGTGCAGTCCTTAATACCCATCACCTGTTTAACCCATCCCGCCCTCAACTTTCCCTCCAGTAACCATCAGTTTGTTCTGTATACTTGTCTGTTTCTTTTTTGCCTCTTTCCCCCTCCATGTTCATTTGTTTCGTAAATTCCACATATGAGTGAAATTATATGGCATTTGTCTTTCTCTGACTTATTTCACTTAGCATAATACTCTCTAGCTCCATCCATGTCATTGCAAATGGCAAGATTTCATTCTTCTTTATGGCTGAGTAATATTCCTGTGTGTGTGTACACACACACACACACACACACACACGCACCTGACATCTAATTTATCCATTTATCAGTCGATGGACATTTGGGCTGTTACCATAATTTGTCTATTGTTGATAATGCTGCTATAAACATCAGGGTATGTTTACTTTTTTAAACATGCTAGGAGCTAGTAAAGGGGGAGGTCACAAAGTCCTGGATGATCACAGGAAGACTTAGGACTAGAGCACAATTTCACTTATTGTATCTATAAGAACCTGTTTCTTCATATCCTTGACACACTAGGTGTTACCAACATTTTTAAGTATTGCCAATTATTCAGTTTTAAAATCTCATTTGAATTTGTACTCCTGATTATTTTTTTTGGATTAAACATCTTTACACATATATATAATGTTTCCTTCTCTGCATTATTCAGTCGTTTATTGCTCATTTGCTAAAAAACAAATTTGAATTCATCATCATTTTCTTATTGAAGATCTCTTTATTATGGATATTAAAATTTTATCCACCATATGGTTGGAAATATATTTCTGCTGTTCTCTTGTCTCTCAAGTTTTATAATGTTTTCTTTTCGAATAGTCTGGCCCCTTTCTATTTTCTGGCTTTGGTGTCATGCTTTTAAAAAAAGTCTTTCTTCACTATCCCTAGAGTTAAAAACCATTTGCCCATATTTTCTTGTATATGTTTGTTTTGTTTTATATTTAAATCATCAGTTACATCTGGATATCTTGTGAGGTAGGTATACAAATATTTTATACAAACAGTATATCCAAAAGCAGTATAACAACACCATGTTTTATTAATTCATCCTTTCCACGCTCATTTGAAATGCCACCTTTGTCATACCTTATTCCCACAGATGTTCATGGCTTTGTTTTGGACTCTTCTATTCTCTTTCTGTATCAAAATTGATATTTTTAATTAAAAAAATTTTTTTTTGTAATCTCTATAGCCAATATGGGGCTCCAACTCATGACTCTGAGATCAAGAGTCACATACTCTTCTGACTGAGCCCAGCCAGGCGCCCCTCAAAATTGATTTCTTTATTGTAACACGTTTCTCAGAGCCTTTAGTGATAAATCTTATGGGTTCCCCAAGAGTTGCAGAGTATACGGTGTTTCCATTTTATGTATTTAACCACCTAATCCTTTGCTGTGGACAGCTACTAGTGTGTCTCAGATGAATAGTCCAAGGAGCACAGGTTTGACAAACTTTGTCCCTGACTCTTTTTTTTTTTAAGAGATTTTATTCATTTGAGAGAGAGAAAGAGTATGAGCAAGAGAGCACAAATAGGGGGAGAAGCAGACTCTCACTGAGCAGGGATACTGACGTGGGGCTCGATCCCAGGACCCTAGTATCATGACCTGAGCATACGGCAGACACTTAACCAACTGCGCTACCCATGTGCCCCTTTGTCCCTGACTCTTTAACATTTATCTTCTTACTCTTTTCCCTGTTTCCCAAGTTTCTCCTTCCTACAATGTGCCCCTAGCTCTACTACAAGAATGGTCTTCCTGATGCCCAGGTGGGAGGGATTTTCTTGCAGTAGTAAAGCACCAATTGCTCCTCATTCTTTAAGAATGGAGTCTGTTTCTTTAAAGCCTGCTAACACCTGACCCCAGTCTGCACTCTGGTTGAGGTTTACCTGGTCCTAGCAACCTAGACCTCCTTCTCTTACTCTCTCTCTTCCCTCTGAAGTGCTCAGTGCTCAACTGCTTGTTGAAATCCTTTTAGTTAATTTCTAAAAGGTACATGACCTCTCTTCATCCATCAGGGCCCCGGCAGTCTCAGTAGAGCTGTATTCTCCAAGTGCTGCTTTGAAGTCTTGACCAACAGCTGCAAAGCAAGTCCCTGGGATGTGAGTGGCTTTCCCATCCTGTCCTCCTCACATGTCACCCTGGGAGAGTGGGTTGAGAGAGCCCTGCAGCTCCGGGACATCAGCCTGGTGCTTTGGACCAACATGGCTATGCCTTCAGTCGCAGAGTTCAGGTATTCTTACATGCCCCTGCCCCCCCGCCACCCGTAGACTGTAAAGGTCTGTCTTTCCTACAGAGCATGTAGCAGAAAACTCAGTCAGAACTTGTTTCTGTAGAAGCTAGTTTTGGTGGGTGAAGGCAAGTATATTTTCTGGCTGGATCAGCAAGTTTTTAGCCCATGACAGGCTATTATGAGCTGGCCAGTGCCTCTGTCAATTTTAAGCTTATTGTGATAAAGAGAGTGGTGCTTGGAAAAGCATGTAAGATTACTTGAGAAGAGAAATTCACCTTTAGCTATTGGCAGTGGAGTCTGCCGTGTCATTTTCTGAGAGAACGATAGTGTGAGAAAGGAATGCTGTTTGATGTAGTACAAACTCTTAAATGCTTCCTTATCTCTACAGACGCACGGATTCGCAGCTCCAGGGGCTTGTGCTGTGCCGGCACCTGGCAGGTTTGGCAGAGCTGCTCCCTGAGCCCCGACGGCAGGAGTATATGCAGAACTGCGAGCAGCTATTGCTCGGGGACAGCCAGGCCTTCCAGCATGTGGGCCAGACTCTTGGGGACATGGCTGGGCAGGAGGCTCTGCCCAAAGAGCTGCTATGCCTCTTGCTCACCTCCCTGCGCCACTTGTTTGGGGAAGGGGATGGTAAACGGGACCTTCCTGAGCCAGCCCGCCGTGGGAGCCTCTGGGTGAGCCTTGGCTTGCTCCAGATTCAGACATGGCTTCCGCAGGCACGCTTTGACCCTGCAGTGAAGAGAGAATACAAACTCAAGTATGCTAAGGAAGAGGTATGGAGGAGTGAGAGTTTGGAGCATGAGCTCCATCCCTGACTGGGTGGGTTTGCTTAAGTATATTACTCCTTTTATTGCTTTTTGGATGCTTAGAGCATCAGAGGGATGATTTTGCATAGGCTGCTCTGTGACATCCCAGGAGTGTGTTCTAAAGACTGCATTTTCCTCTTTGAGAGTTCCTCTAAGTAAGCTTAGGTACTTGGAGGGGCCCTTCCTAAGCTTCTGATGTATTTGCCAATAGGCTGCAGTAGACGGAGGTCACAACAGTCAAACACCTGAGGCATTGCCAGAGAACTAGTGGTATCTCTCCTATCCATACACTCTTTACCTGAACTAAATTTTGAATATTTGGACTTGGATAATTTCTTTTAGATATGGTATGGTATTCCTCAGGTTTTAAAGTTTGGGTGTTTGTTATCTAAAATTCAAGAATCAAGTAAATTTAGATTAAGTGGCATTCCTCAATAGTTGAACTTCTAACCAAACTGAGGAACTGAATACATAAAGATAGTGATATAATTTTCCTTCTTCAAAATATGGAACTAGTATATGAGTTGGTAAAGACTAAGCTGCTATAGCAGAGTCCTAGAAGTTCAGTGGTGTGAATAAGATAGTTTCTTTTACCTAATAGCTCTAAGGTGAGTGATCCAGGTTAATAGAGCCAAAACCCCTGCTCTTGGATCATTCAAGAGCCCAAGTTCCTTCCATCCAGTTGCTCTATCCTTCCCCAGGGCATTGTCCTCCTGGACATGGTCATAGCTGGGCACAGCAGACCAGCTTCTTCCCTTTCTCTTAGTTACACCAGCTGCAGTGTGAGTGGAAGACCCGAAACCTCTCGTCCCAGCTACTGACTGGAACAGACCTGGAAAATGAAGTCATTATCCGTTACTCTCATCCTCACATCAGGTAACAGCAGAGTAATTGTGTTTTGCTGTTTTTTTGTTTTTGTTTTTTAAAGACATTTTTTGAGGTTGACCTTTGCAGTGTAATTGCAATGTTAGAGGTGATAATACATGTCTCTACATTAGCAATTAGATCCTAAAGCCATGGTTATGGTCAGGAAAAATTAATACTCTGAAAGGAGGGGCAGGATTCACATAGGGCCAGGTGGGTTGAAACCAGAACTTATTTTCAACATGATAGAAGTTGGATCTGATGATGTGCACTGTGTGGGTTTGTTGTCTTGGTAAATATTGTGTAGTGTAGTAGGTCTGCATTCCAGTCCGGTTCCTGTCCTTTGGCTTTAGACTTTAAGGAGATCACTTAATGCCTTTGAGCCTCAGAGTCCGTGTCTGTAAGAGGAGGATCATAGCAACTACTTAAGTGACTTGTGATTAGACTTTGATGAAATATGCATCTACATTGCTTAACACCATGTGTGGTATGTGATAAATGATCTCTCTGTATTATTCATTGACATTATAATTGTCAATATTTTCTTCATATTATTCCTCAGCAGCTGATCTGCCTTCATTATGTTTTCCTGAGCTAAAGACTCAGTCTAGATTTGCTGTTTTTCACCTGACAGAATTTGCATATTGTGTCAATTTGCCTTTAGACTACTTCACCAAAGAATTGATCATCTGGAGAACTTAATCTGCAGCCTGTCAAAGAAGCAGGCCTTTAGACCCCAGGTGCCTGCCTACGAGTCACTGGTGCAGGAGATCCACCACTATGTCACCAGCATTGCCAAGGCCCCTGCTGTTCAGGATCTGCTCACACGGCTCCTGCAGGCCCTCCACATGGATGGGCCTCAGTCTGCCCAGGTGGCCCAGACCCTTCTGAAGGAGGAAGCTTCCTGGCAGCAATCCCACCACCAGTTCAGGAAGCGGCTGGCGGAGGAGTATGCCCTGTATCCAGACTCTGTGGCCCCACTGCAAGCATCCATCCTGCAGTTGCAGCATGGCATGAGGCTGGTGGCATCTGAGGTCTACGCTTCATTCCAAGGCAGTATGGTCTGTGCAGACAGGCTGGGCACCCTGGCCACATCCCTGTTGGCTTTTCCATCGGTGGGCCCCACCTTCCCCACTTACTATGCTCATGCAGACGCTTTATGCTCAGTGAAATCAGAGGAGGTTCTTCGAAGCCTTGGGAAGTTGCTCCTCAAGCGCTCAGGAGGAAAGGAGCTGGAAGGCAAGGGCCAGAGACCTTGCCCCACTCGAGAGCAGCTGCTGATGAATGCCCTCCTTTACCTGCGCTCCCATGTACTGTGTAAGGGAGAGCTGGACCAGAGGGCCCTGCAGCTCTTCAGACATGTATGCCAGGTAAGCCCATTTCTGGGGGTCCAGCCCCGGCCTCCTGCTGCAGGGAGCTGGGAGCACAAGAGGGGCATCTGTAGGACATTAGCAATACCCTGTGTAGAAAGACCCATGTGGTTGGGCAGTGGTATCTAGTGTCTTCCTTTCTGACTCCTATTCAACTGTCAGTTTGGGGGGTCTTTGTCCCTCAGTTTTTAAGAGTTTAGAAAAAAATCAGTGAAGTTAGCTCTTTATCTGTGATACACACTGCAGGTATTTTCCCCTAGTTTGTTGTTTGTCTTTTGACTTTATTTATGGTGGTTTTTGCCAGGTAATAGTATCAACTTATTAAGAAAATCTGTTTTCCTCTTACCAATGAAAACAATTTGTTCTCAATTTATATAATTAAAAGAATAAACAAACGAAACTTACTAGATTTTACCACTTAAATAAGCTGTATAACTGTTAACATACTAGTGCGTCCCATTCTGGGTTTATTTGTATACATGTATCTGTACATGTATGTCTATGACATTATAAATTTAAGTCATTTGTCCCAGTGGTTTATAAATTTTTGTTTTTTAGCAGAACTCTTTTTAAAATAAAAGCCTTATACTAGTTTCCCGATATGTAATAGATAAAAGGTGTGCTTTAACTGAGGACAGTTCTGTCCCCTCTGTGGTCTCTGAGACTGGTCTTTAAGTTGCTATAGTTCTGCACACCACTGTTAAAATCCATTCTGTTTTATACTTCGCTTTAAAAAACTTAACAGCATTTAGTGATTATTTTCCTCCATAATTACGGTATTCTTTACATCATATTGAATGGCTGCCTAGTTTTCTATTATATGGCTATGCTCTAAGACATTTAACTAATTTCTTATCATTGGACACTTATTTTTTTTTTCTTTAAAGATTTTATTTATTTGTCAGAGAGGGAGAGAGAGAGAGCACAAGCAGGGGGAGTGGGAGAGGGAGAAGCAGGCTCCCCGCTGAGCAAGGAGCCCGACGCAGGACTTGATCCCAGGACTCTGGGATCATGACCTGAGCTGAAGGCAGATGTTTAACGAACTGAGCCACCCAGGCGTCCCATCATTGGACACTTAATATTTGTAGTCTTTTTACTATCTTAGAACATCACCACCACCATCACCATAAATAGTCTTATACCTAGGTCTTTGGGTACAAATTCTAGAAAGCAGAATTGCTGGGATGAAGATTAACCACTTAGGTTTTTTTTTTTTTTTTAAAGATTTTTTATTTATTTATTTGACAGAGAGAGACACAGCGAGAGAGGGAACACAAGCAGGGGGAGTGGGAGAGGGAGAAGCAGGCTCCCCGCAGAGCAGGGAGCCCGATGCAGGACTCGATCCCAGGACCCCGGGATCATGACCTGAGCCGAAGGCAGTCGCTTAACCGACTGAGCCACCCAGGCGCCCAACCACTTAGGTTTTTAATACAGATTATCTTTCTGAATGGTGGATACTCATTTCCTCAGTTCTTATCAGTACTGTTTATAGTTTTTGCCAACTTAAGGACTTAAAAATCTTAGAGTTACTGGGGATTTAAGAAGTGTCTGATAAGGCATAGCCCAGTTTTGTCTGATTGGTGCCCTGCAACCACCCTGCCCCCAACCCACGTTTCCCTTTCCTGAACTCCTGGGCCAGCTGCTTGAGTTGTTAGCCAAGTGCAGTCTGAATCACAGCCCCCACATTGCCTACCCAGAGCCTGTCCTTAGTACAAAACATAATTAACTCCTGACAGGAAGTTCCAGTGGCATTAACTCTACTGTAGCAAGTTTCTACACCTGTGAAAAAGTAGCAGTACATCAAGGGGTAATTCAGAAAATGGGTTGCTGCAGAAACACAGTTTGAAAAGTTGATTTGCTCTCTATTACCTGGGATTTAGTTTCTTGGACATTGGCGTTTACTTGTTTTTGAACCATGGTACTTTTGTTATCATGAGAAATTAAGAGATAACAAGTTTTGCTTTGTTCATTTAAGCACCTCAGCAAAGACAAACAAGTTTCCTTCCAAATGTGTAACTTTTCAGGAAATTATCAATGAGTGGGATGAACAGGAACGCATAGCCCAAGAGAAGGCCGAGCAGGAAAACAGCCTTTACAGATACAGGAGCAGGAACTCCAGGACAGCCCTGAGTGAGGAGGAGGAGGAAGAACGGGAGTTCAGAAAGCAGTTCCCACATCATGAAAAGGTTGGGTGGTTGGTAACAGGGTTTGTTTGGGAATAGTTTCCCTTGATACCACCTGTGTTACCTTTGACTGGTTTTGTAATCATCCTTTTTACTACATCTTTATGTAAGTCACTACTTCATTTTCTTGATTGTTCATGCTTCATCTTTGCCCCTTTCTTTTGGCTTAGACCTGGATTTTGATTTTTAGAAGTTCAATTGCTCTAATGTTATTGACAGGATTTTGCAGATATTCTGGTAGAACCAACACTGGAAGAGAAGAAGGGAACTTCAGATGGGCAAGAAGAGGGAGCAGCCACAGACCCTGCTCTCCTGTCCCAGAGCTCCATGCAAGCTGTGATGCTGATTCACCAGCAGCTGTGCCTCAGCTTTGCTCGGTCCCTCTGGTACCAACAGACTCTGCCGCCACACGAGACAAAGCATTACCTTGGCCTGTTTCTGTCCTGCTATCAAACTGGGGCATCTCTTGTGACACACTTCTACCCTCTGATGGGTATGACAGTTTACTTTTGTTATACTCTTGGAAAATGAAAATGAATAAATGTGATTGCTAGTTCTGGAACAATTAAAATCATTACTTCCCTGTTTTTTGCTAAATTCCTTATTGAGGGAGTTTCCTTAGCTTAAGAGACTCAAGCTACTTCAAAAAACTTGGTTTAAAATTCTGCAGTAGTGGATTTTTATCATTTGAATACTTTGGGGTGAAGGGATTAAAAAAATAAGGATATGGACTTAGTTTAGATGGTTTTGTTCCTCAGTATTATTTCTAATTTGCCTCTAATAGCTTCGGTGCTTTTCAAATCACATATTCCTGGGAGCAACCTGGGAACTCAGAAATTAATCTTATAGAATTTCACTTGATTCAGTTTCCTGTATGATCTCATGAGTTATTCCTTGCTATTAGGAAGGAGGCTTTAAATTTCCTTTCTGCCTACCAAGACAGCCACAAAAACCAGGAAATTGAATCCATCAAACCAAACTCTGTAGCTTCTCGATAACAGCCAAATATATGAGTTCCTCTGTATTTCTGAGAAGCTTGGCAGATTTGATGATATTCCTTTGACATTAGGGTCCTAGTCCTCTAGGCCCATGTTGCTTTGGGCATGAATGGTGTTGAAATATCTTCATTAGTTCCAGTAGTTCATTATTTCTGAGCATGTTTTTGTCATCTTTGTACCTTGATAGCTTAGCCTACTGAGTTCACTGACTTTACTATGATGTTGTTAACTTCCTAGGAGCTGAGCTGAATGACCAACTCTTGGGCAGCCAACTTTTGGCCTGCACCCTCTCCCGTAACACTCTCTTTAGTGAGGCAATCTCAGATCTGATGGTGAAGCCTGATGGGCCCTATGACTTCTACCAGCACCCCAATGTCCCAGAAGCAAGGCATTGTCAACCTGTGCTTCAAGGTTTCTCGGAGGCTGTTATTCAGCTGCTGCAGGATTGGCCAGAACACCCGGCCCTTGAACAGGTAGGGCAGCTGGTGAGGAGCGAGCCCTGAGGATACGGTCTCTGCCATCTCCAGGAGGCATTCATGTGCACATTTCAATATATAAACAAAGGTTCGCAGAACCCCACTTCAGTGGGACACTACTCACTGCAGGATGGACATACCAGTTTGTACTGCTGTTGTATAAATGATGTCTGGGATTCTACTAATTTTATTTGTTGGTCAGAGTTTGCTGTCCACATGTTAAAATGCTGTTGTATTGCTTGGTTTATTCAGATACCTATGTATATTAGCAAAGGCCTCGCTTTTTCAAGATTGGCAATTTTAACTCAGACCTCACTTGTAGTCTTCAGCCAATTTTGTAATAATTCTTATAACGGAGAGTGGTTAAGATGGCTGGCTCAGTCAGAAGAGCATGTGACTCTTCATCTCTAGGTTGTGAGTTCGAACCCCACATTGGCTGTAGAGATTACTAAAAAAAAAAAAATAATAATAATCTTCCCAAACTCTGTGTCTTTTCTAGAGTAATGCAGATAAAATGTTTATCTTAGATCCACAGTCCTGGAAGTTTCCTCCATGGCTTTCACAGGTGCTTGTGTAGCAGGGACTTTGCATAAAACTTTCATCAGGTCACTCTTCAGTACCCTGTGACTTTGGATGATTGATATTCCCACAGAGATACCTAGATCTTTTTCCTTTTTTTCTTTTTCTCTTTCTTTTCTTAATTTAATCTTTGAATTAAATTTATTTATTTTTTAATTTATTTGATTTTGTTTTGTTTTTTTATTTTTATTTATTTTCTGCAGCTGCTGGTTGTAATGGATAGAATTCGTAGTTTCCCACTTTCCAGTCCCATCTCAAAGTTCCTGAATGGCTTAGAGATCCTTCTGGCTAAGGCACAGGTAAGATAATTCTCGCTCTTCCTCATTTTATTTTATTTTATTTTATTTTAAGATTTTATTTATTTGACAGAGAGAGTCACAGTGAGAGAGGGAACACAAGCAGAGGGGGTGGGAGAGGGAGAAGCAGGCTCTCCGCCAAGCAGGGAGCCCGATGCGGGGCTTGATCCCAGGACCCTGGGATCATGACCTGAGCTGAAGGCAGACACTTAATGACTGAGCCACCCAGGTGCCCCTCTCTTCCTCATTTTAGTTTGTAGTCAATTGAAAAAAGATTATCTTATGGCAGAGTTATTGTTAGAGGGACAGAAAGCTATAGTTTGGATTGGAGAGAGGGATAAGCTTCCTTGGTTTTTCTGGCATGGGGTCAGATCATTACAGGTGAAGCCATTGCCTTATGGGGCATGTGAGGGATCTGCCTTCCCTGTTCTCAAGGGTGGGATGCAGCATCTGCTGGTACTGAGGGCTCCTTCGGCCTGGGCTTCCTGGTGGGCTTTCAGACTAGCCCCATGCCTGCACATGTCATCCCCCTCTGTCCTCTCACAGCCTCTGAAGTATCTGGTGTTTCTCTAATTACCACATTAGGGTTCTGCACTTTGGAGGGGGTCACATGTCTAACAATAGCAATTCAGACTCATCTCCCTAAATTCTTTGCTTTTTGCCTAAATTTGGCTTTGCTGAAGTTCTGTCAGGTGACCAGAAGCAAGTAGAAGCTTGATACACTGGATGTAAACTCGTTGCTATTGGTAAATTGGCATAAAAGTTATTTAGGGGCCCATTGGTCTTCACTCAAGGACAAAAAGTCCAAGATATTCCTGAGGGCAGGAGGTGATTAAGGGATTGAATAATGGCCAGTAATTTTTTTTTTATTATGTTAATCCCCTACATTACATCATTAGTTTTAGATGTAGTGTTCCATGATTCGTTGTTTGTGCATAACACCCAGTGCTCCATGCAGAATGTGCCCTCCTCAATACCCACCACCAGCCACAGTAAATTTTATCTTTGCTTTTTAGGATTGGGAGGAGAATGCGAGTCGAGCTCTATCTCTGCGGAAACATCTCGATTTAGTCAGTCAGATGATCATTCGTTGGCGTAAACTGGAACTGAAGTAAGTGTTAATCTGTCACTTCCCTTCCCCTCCCAAATTTATGCTATAGGATCATTTGATAGTTTGTTTCTGCAGAGTTTATGTGGTAAGACTGAGAATGTGCTTTTCAGTTATTAATCACAATTAAAAGCAGGGCATTAAAATGACCTCTGTAGAGAGCAGACAACAGCATACCTTCCCAAGGCAGCAAACCAGATGTCTTCTCCATTTCCACTTGGGAGGAGAGCATAGTGAACGTTTAGCTTCTGCTTCAGTGGTTTCAGATCTTTCAAATGGGTTTCTTTAAATGCCTGCTTGGCCTCTTCTCTCACATTTCAGCTGCTGGTCTATGAGTTTGGATAATACCATGAAGCGCCATACTGAGAAATCCACCAAGCACTGGTTCTCCATCTACCAGATGCTTGAGAAGCACATGCAGGAACAAACAGAGGAGCAGGAAGGTAACACTGTCCATAAATTCCCTGCGTAGTTAGAAGTTGCAGGCTAATTGTAGAGTGCTGCAGAGTGTGGGGTTTACCTCTTCCCATGTCTCCTGGCACTGCTGCTTTTACATGGGGGTGTGTCGTTAGACTTGATGGTATTCCTCAGAGTTTTAAGTGACTTTTCCAGATTCTAGAAAGCTGGTCATAGGTTTCCTTATTCTGTGTATCCAAGAGACTAGTCAACATGAAGATTTCTCTTCTTAGGTACTAGTTGACATGCTTGAGTTAAAAGTGTTTTCATGCTTAAAACAAAACCTTATAATTCAGTTTTATAATTTGCTGTGAGTGCATTTAACACATATCCTGAGTGCAGCTGTTTTTATATCAGCTTGGAATTTACCTGTGATCCTTGCTTCAAAGTTTCACTTCATGGTCTCTACTTGCCTTCCATCCCTCAATGTATCCCATAATAGATTACATGCATGTTATAAATATGGAGTGATGGTTGCAGGTACATATGTTTTCTTCTTTGAATCTCTAAAGATGACAAACAGATGACCCTTATGTTGCTGGTCAGCACGTTACAAGCATTTATCGAAGGATCATCACTGGGAGAATTCCACGTACGACTTCAGATGTTACTGGTTTTCCATTGTCATGTCTTGTTGATGCCTCAAGTTGAAGGAAAGGGTAAGGAGGGAGGGGTGTGTGTGTGTGTGTATTTTTTTTTTTTAATACTTTTACACTGCATTGTTTAAATGGGTTAGGCTTTGAATTCTCCATAAGATAGGTATCTTGTTGCATACCAGGTCTTTCTTTCTTATTTATTTATTTATTTAGAAAGATTTTATTTATTTGAGAGAGAGTGAGAGTGTGTGGGGCGGGGTGGGGGGCAGAGACAGAGAATTGACTCCACACTGAGTACGGGGTGTCATGTGGGGCTCGATCCCACAACCAATGAGATCATGACCTGAGCTGAAACCGAGAGTCAGACCGCTTAATTAACTGAGCCACCCAGGCACCCCTGCATACCAGATTTTAAATGAGACACTTTTAATCATCTTTTACTTTGAAGTGATACACATTAGATACAGAGAACAACATTAAAGTACAAACTGGTTAAAAATGAAGCCCTGACTAGTGGATTCTGCCTGAGGTAAATTGCCAAATGCAGATCTTGGAAATCAGTGTGTTGAGGCTGTATATCTTTCTGTCTAGACAGTGTTAGATGTCCTGCTAAGCTTTTGTTTGGTTCAGGCCATAATTAGATCCTTTGCTCTAGTGAGAGCTCTACTCCGTATCAAATAACTGCACATAAAACGCTGTCAATTACTGTCCCTGACCACACCTATTTGAATGAAATGAAACTAGGACTATAGGTTGTATGTGAAGGAGCAGTCAGGGTGAGCTTCTTAATAGGCCATCTTTTACAACAGGCTCAGTTTTTGCTTACTTTACAATAAGATTCCGAGAAAGTGTTTGAAATTGTGTTTAGTGGAACATCTGAGTACACCGTCTTTAAGGACAAAAGTGCAACAAAATTCAGTCCAAGCTGAAATGAAAAAATGGGGTAGTGTTGACAGCCTGCCAGCATCTCTGGGAACTGCTAGACATAGGCTCCCTGATGAGCTGTTACATAATCTGCCTGTGAAATGTTGTGCTGTAATCTCAGGGTCTTAAAATAATGAGGAAGGAGCATCACTAAAATGTGGAGCCCACAGGTGCGGCAAGTGTGGTGTTTTTGTTTTCTTTTCATTTCTTCCAGATTCACTTTGCAGTGTTCTGTGGAATCTGTACCATTATTACAAGCAATTCTTGGACCGGGTCCAAACCAAAATTGTGGAACTTCGTTCCCCCCTTGAAAAAGAACTTAAAGTAAGATGAGCAACTGTCATGACCACTCTTGGGAGAACAAAATCAGCAAATTCTTTTTAGTTCTATTCTTTTGTCCATTTAACTATGAGGCAGGGGGCTCTTGGGGAATGGAGGAGAGCATTGCAACTGCCAAGTAGGTTGGCAAGATTTACATTTTGTGGAATTGCCTCCATTACCGACCTGTCCAAGTGTGTGAGGGGTTAGTGGAGTGGCCCCTGTCAAAGGCTCCTCAAGGGGATTGCCACATAAGTCTGTTAGTGCTCCCTCCCCGGCTCTTGCCCAGGCTGATTTTCCACCTGAGGGGGTTGCCATTTAGTGTTGAGTGTCATCAAGATGCCTTGGGGGAAAGGAGGGCCCTGTCTTTTGATAACTCTCAGTGGTTGTGGAACCAGCAAATGGAATACATATCAGGTGACCTGTTGATTGTGGCAGCACTCTTTTTTCATTGCTTTGTGACAAATACGTGGTTCCTTTAAAAAAACTCGTTTTACTTATTTACTGGTACATAGTCCGGTATTTGGGATGGAGTGGGCTCTGGTCTTTAGCAAACAGATGATTTAGAAGGAAACAGAATGACACCAGCTTTATAAAGCCATTCCTTGATCTTCATGTATCTTACAGGAATTTGTTAAAATATCCAAGTGGAATGATGTCAGCTTCTGGTCCATTAAACAATCTGTGGAAAAGACACACAGGTAATTCGTTTTTTAAAAAATTGGGGGTGACAGGGATAACTTCGTGCTCAGTTGGTTAAGTGTCCAACTCTTGATCTCAGGGTCATGAGTTCAAGCCCTGCATTGGTTCAAGGTCATGAGTTCAAGCCCTACTTAAAAAATTGGGGGTGACCAAAGCTCAGAACTTTTGTACGGTAGGTAGCAAGACTACATTGTTAATGTGGCCTTAGAGTTGCCTTGAACTTACTATGAAGCATTAGATTGTTTTGGTGTGGCTTTTCAGCAGCACCCTTACCACCCAAAGCAAAGTCTACATACAAAAGGAATTGGCGTGCTTTGAGACAAGGCAGGCTAAGCACTATAGAAGGGTTGAGTCTTCTGTCACCTACTAGCTGTTTTACCTTGAGCGAAGTGATCCCACCATTCCTGGCTTCAGTTTTTTTCTTCTAGAAAAGGGTGATGACAATACCTGCCTTACTTTTCCTTAAAAACAAACAGGATGGTTATGAGTATCTAAGGAGTCCAAGTATACAGAAGGTACAGGTTATTAAGTTATGTGTGTATGCATTATGCCATTTTTACATTCCCTCATCTGTCATTCTGTGGGGCCAGGACCCTCTTTAAATTCATGAAGAAATTTGAAGCTGTCCTGAGTGAACCTTGCCGGTCATCCTTGGTGGAGAGTGACAAGGAGGAACAGCCTGATTTTTTGTCACAGCCAGCAGCCACTAGTGAGGCATCCCCCATTCAGAGTCTGAACAAGGCACTGAGGGAGACCCTGTTGGCCCGGCCGGCAGCTGCACAGGTACACCTTGGGAGATAATGTTTGCTTATTCCTGGGCCAGTCAGGGGAGATCTGTGCTTTCTCTGTAAGGAGTGTCCCTAGAACTAGGCAAGGGAATGCCTTTGGAATCTTACTCTTTGGACAAATACAGTATTTGTATGTCTGCCTGATACTGCTGCATAATAAGGCAAAAAGCATCGGTCCTGTTGCTGAAAGATAAATGTCACCTCTGGGAAGTAAGCATTGTGCTTACCTGTGAAGATTGCCATCTACCTGTGACAGAAGACTCGAAGCATCAGTTGAGGAATACGCCACTGAAGCTGCCTTTGGGCTACCCCATGATGAAGCTGCTGCACAGGGAGCAAATGTGTGCAGTGATGTGTTGATTGTGGTGGTTGCTGATGACTGTGCTATTATTTCTCTCATCATGGTCAATTTCAAGCACCAACAGTTAAGAGTTGGCTTGCAAAATTCCAGAAAATATAACAGTCATGGAGACCTTGGGTGAGCAGGTCTGTTACAGGATGTGTGTTCCCACATCATATCCTTAGATGTAAGGAGCTCTGGGATCATCAGGGAGCTACCCATGCTAGCCACAGGGAAGAATCCCTGAATCTCCTATGTTGTCATCAATAGCAAATCTAAGTTTTTGATCAGTGTGACAGAAAACAGTGAGCTGATGAATATAATCAAAAGAAAATAAACTTGGCACCCATATCTTATTTGTGCTCTGTCTCACAGGCTGTGATTCCAGAACAGTGTCAGGGTGCTCCTTTCCCCTCGGAAGGAGAGCTGCTGCGTCGCTTGCC
This sequence comes from Neomonachus schauinslandi, assembly GCF_002201575.2. Taxonomy (NCBI): domain Eukaryota; kingdom Metazoa; phylum Chordata; class Mammalia; order Carnivora; family Phocidae; genus Neomonachus; species Neomonachus schauinslandi. The sequence goes on from NC_058410.1 coordinate 69,436,212, forward strand.
GAAGCTCATGAGACGAATGAGGAAGATGTGCCTGACACTCATGAAGCAAAGCCGCCTGCCTCACCTAGTGGAGGGCCTCGATCACTTCACAGGTGGGTGCCAGCAGCCGGGGCAGAGGGTTGGGTTTGCTCTCTCAGTTTTCCCCAGTGCCCCAAGAGGGTGGGAATTGGTTACGTCCGCCCTTTTTTGATCTCTTGAATAGTGTTGAGCAGTTAAGTGAATAAACAAATGGGCTAAAAACTAACAGCCCAGATGGCATGAGCCAGCTGAGACCACACAAGCTGTCTTAATTTTCATCTTGTCTTCCTCTCATGTAAACTAATGCTTTGTTATGCCATTTTCTACAATAACCTTGTCTATGTCAGCTCTTGTTGGTTGGAGAGATGGATTTCCCAGAATCCGTAAACTATCCCTACCTCTCAACATGTCTCCCTTGCGTTAAAGGAGAAGTTTCATCCACAGTTTTCTTCTTGCTGTCTTCACTGTGGAGAGACCTAGCAGTTTCATCTCCCTGGCTGTCCTAGCACAGGGAAGCTGAGAGCCAAGATTTGCTCTGTAGTATAATAGCAATGGCTGGGGAAGGAATTCCAGAACTTCATAGATCAAGGTCTTGGCAGCCTTTACTACTGTCCCCACCCCTCTTCACCCCCAGTGAGTGTGGTATCAGAGTGAGACTGGTCCTTCTTCAGTGAGGCTACAGTCTGATCTCAGGGAGCTCTTTATTTTTATTTTTTTATTTTTAAAGATTTTATTTATTTATTTGAGAGAGAGGATGAGAGGAGAGAGAGAGCACATGAGAGGGGGGAGGGTCAGAGGGAGAAGCAGACTCCCTGCCGAGCAGGGAGCCCGATGCAGGACTTGATCCCGGGACTCCAGGATCATGACCTGAGCCGAAGGCAGTTGCTTAACCAGCTGAGCCACCCAGGCACCCATCAGGGAGCTCTTTATTTTTAGAACTTGTTAGAATAATAGCCTAATAATATCCATTCTCAAGATGACCTTGCCCGCCTGAGCCTGATGATCAGGGTAAACAGAAGGTTCCACGTGCATCTTCCGGAAAAGGTACCCACTCTGATGCAAAGAATTCTCTAACCTCCTGCAGTGTCCGTATAATGGTATGCGGTACACTTGCTCTCTTCTGGAAGGCTAGACTGCCTGTGTTAGTTTGCTAGGGCTCCCTTAACAAGTATCACATATTGGGTGGCTTAAACAAGAGAAATTAATTTTCACACAGTTCTGAGGTTAAACATACAAAATCCAAGTATCCACAGGTTTGGTTTCTTCTGAGGCCTCTCTCCTTGGCTGGTAGATGTCTGTTTTCCTTCTGTGTCTTTACATGGTCTCTCGTGTCCTATTCTTCATTAAGGACATCAGTCAGGTTGGATTAGGGCCCACCCACATGGCATCATCTTACTTTAATTACCTCTCTAAAGGCCTTGTCTCCAAAAGTCACATTCTGAGGCACTGGGGGTTAGGACTACTGTAACATGAATTTTGGGGGACACAGCCCATAACACTGCCAATGGCAGGCAGGCAGCAGCCTCATGTTACAGGTACCCGTGAGTCCTGAGCAAAGCAGTGTGGTGCTGGAGAAAGAACTTAGGTTTCAGAGTTGTTTTGGCCAGGGGTCATGTCCTGTCTTCTAGTCCACTCTTTAGCTGAATAGACTTTAGAAAGTGACTAGATCTTTTTGCGCCTCTCCAAGCAGCTAGAAATCTGCTCTTCTGGAGTTGTACAGAGTATGGGAACATCTACCAACTAGGTACAGGATAGGACCTCAGTATATATCATATTTATGGGAAATTTATCTCAGATGATTTAAATTCTTACACATAGTGCTCAACAAGTGCTTTTTGCATGATCGATTATAAACCCCTAAATTAAAAAAAAAGAATAACTACTTTTATTTGGGTTGTTTGTTGTTGAGAGAGATGAAATCCGTGAGTTTTTATTTTCTATTTCCATGCATCTTGATTCCTTTAATTTAGAATTTACAGAACGCTAGGGACTATACTAGTTATCAGAGCCTTAGAGATGACTGTCACCTAGTTCTTGTTTCCCACAAAGTTCTGGGTCTTGAGTATCAGGTTTTTTTTGTTTTTGTTTTGTTTTCTAAAGATTTAATTTATTTATTTGACAGAGACACAGCGAGAGAGGGAACACAAGCAGGGGGAGTGGGAAAGGGAGAAACAGGCCTCCTGCTGAGCGGGGAGCCTGATGCGGGGCTCGATCCCAGGACCCTGGGATCATGACCTGAGCCGAAGGCAGACGCTCAATGACTGAGCCACCCAGGTGCCCCTTGAGTCAGTTCTAACACATGAATAAGCCCTTTAGATTTCAGTAGTGCCTCGTTTTCTCCTCAGGTGAAGTAATTTCCTGTGTGAGCGAGCTGCAGAGCTTAAAGCTGGAGCCCTCAGCCGAGAAGGAGAAGCAGCGGTCAGCAGCCAAGCACATCCTCCTGCGGAAGCAGCGAGCATTAGCAGACCTCTTTCAGCACCTTGCAAAAGCTGGTAAAGTTCTCACTTGAAACCTGATACAGAATGATGACCAGCTATTAGGGAGGAAAACACCGTGGGTGATTCGGGGGAAATTTCTAGAGACAGTTGAGATGGTGGGGAACAGAATGTCGTAGGCCAGGTTTTGAAATGCCATTCTGAGAGTTTGGTCACGTATGAAATTCCTCTCATGAACCATTTGTGATTCCCAAATATTTTCATAGTTTTGTAATGAGGTTTCTCAGAAACCGTGCTTTATTTTCATCACCTTATGTTGTATAGCACCCACCCTTTCAACATATCTTAGTAAGCAACATTTCTCAAACTCTAGTGCGTGTACAAATGACTCGGGCAATCCCATTGAGTGCAGTAGTTCTGTTTCAGTAGGTGCAGGGCAGGGCCTCACAGCCTGCTTTCTAACAAGCTCCTGGTGCTGTTCCAAGGACTTTATTTTGAGTAGCAGTGGCGTGGGATGGGGGGTAGGGCATGGCACATTCATTCTCTTCTGAGTTTCTTAAACACATGCTGTTTATTTCCTAGGTTTGTCATATCGCAAAGGTCTTGCCTGGGCCCGTTCAAAAAACCCTCAAGAGATGCTTCATCTTCACCCATTAGATATCCGGAGTGCATTGTCTATAGTCAGCAACATTCAGGAGGCTGATTCTAGGTTTGTTTTTTAAATCATAAATACAACAAGTAGTTTAAGTCTCCATGTCCTTATTTGCCAAAATGGGGATAGAATCCCTCTCTCCTAGTGTTGCTGAACAGATAACATTTGGAAAAGTGCCTGGCTTGAGATCTGGCATGTGGTGAGCATTCAGTAAGAGAGAATTTTTTTGCTTTTCCTTTTCCTCTCTTTCTTGCTTTCTTTTTTCTATATTTCCTTCTTTGCTTCTTTCCCTCTTTCCTTTTTTCCTTCCTTCCTTCTTTCTTTCCTCCCTCCCTTCCTCCCTTCCTTCACGTAACCTCCACACCCAACATGGGGCTTGAACTCGCAACCCTGAGATCAAGAGTTGCGTGCTCTACCAACTGAGCCAGCCAGCACCCCCCACCTTTTTTTTCTTTTTTAAGATTTTATTTATTTGGGGCAGGGAGGAGAGCAGAGAGGGAGAGTGAGAGGGTGAAGCACACTCCTTGCTGAGCAGAGAGTCCGATGGGGGACTCAATCCCAGGACCCTGAGATCATGACCTGAGCCGAAGGTAGATGCTTAAACGACTGAGCCACCCAGGCGTGCTTTTTTCTTTTTTAAAGTATCTTTTCCTCTCCTCCTTGTATTCACCTCTCCCATTATTTTTTTGGTCCTTTGATTTTTTTCTTTCTTTCTTTCTTTTGTTCTTTCTTTCTTCCTTTCTTTTTATTTATTTTTTTAAGATTTTATTTATTTGAGAGAGAGTGTGTGTGTGAGAGATCATGAGCAGGGGGGAAGGGTAGAGGGAGAAGCAGACTCCCCACTGAGCAGGGAGCCCCATGCGGGACTCCAT